>NC_063271.1:4334287-4638216 GCF_910591885.1 Bombus terrestris | reverse complement strand
GCGCCCGTCATATTTGTTACTTTATGAAATACATCTATATTATTATATATGCGTACTATCAGTTTATAAATATTTCAAGTTTTGTTCAATAAAAATTATTGAGAAGATAACGATGAAATACAAAATACCGTCAGTCGTCTGTAGCGTTCAAATGTATTGGGACTTTCCGACACAAAATCTAAACAGCGCGATTGCGCTGTTTGGGATTCAAACTGATAAAGTATCAACGTAAGTACAAAAAAAATAAGATTTCAAAATATCAAGCGACAACGTTTCACTGACAAACGATGTATCTGGTGGAGAAGAGTTTCAAATATCGAATTATTTAATTCTCACCGTTTAAAAGACCAAATCCTCCCAAGTGGCCGACTCGGTAAATACAATTTACCGGGTCTACTCGTGGACAGATTCTCTCCGAAAGAAAAATCGGCCGGGCCCTCTGACCAAACCCGAGCCAGACGAACCCCGGTGCTTTGGCTGCGGACATTGTAATTAATACTCGGAAGAGTCTCGTTGCTCGGTGGCCCGTCGCTGTGAACTTAGTCAGAGACAATGGGGGGACTCGTGCGATATATCACTGCCGCCTGCGCATCCCTCTTATAGGTTACATATACCAGTCCTTAACGTTAAGGCGCGCCAGGAGACGACTCCGTCGTGATTTACGGTCGACTCCGGCTCCCGATTGTTGACTTTTCCCGACTTATAATAAATAGAAACGTGTCCGAGCTATCCCTTTACGGAAGAGGCTGCACGATGATGATTCTTCTCTCCCTTGAAACGATCCTCTCCCGTAGCCCCTCTAAATGGTAGCCGGTTCTTTAACGTCCACTGGCAAAGTCCACTTTTTTCTGAAAACGATCGTTTCAATATCTTCTTTTCCACTGGTTCACCAGCATGGAAAACGCGCATTAACATTCCTCTCGATTCGAGCTGGCGCGTCCTGGACTCGCGTCTGAAACGCGTGGACGATGAGAGGATCGGGAATTCCGGAGCCAGAAGATCAGCGTCTTAGGAAAGCAACACGTTACACGGACGATCTTGAGTTACACAAGCCAAAGAGCTGTACTTCCGGGTGGAGTGGCTAGCCCTTTAGGTAGTAGCCATGAACAGCTTGTTGAACACGCCTTAACCTCCGCGACCTTGGCTTTGCGGCCTGGCCTAGCCATACTCGCTGGTTATTAATACGAATGAAGGAGCATCTGTATAAGGCATCCTTGTCGCAGTATCAAACACGCTTGCATCCTCATGAATCTCAACAAATGGTCGAATGTCGAATCTTCGCTGCCATTGGTTTCGCGAGTACGCCTTCTGTTTCATTTTTATGTGCTCGTTGTTTTCGTACTTTCTGGTTTAAAAAAAAAAGGAAATCTTCTTTTGGGTAGAGGATCATTAGTTGTGCAAAAATTTCATTAGTTTACAGCGAGCTTAAAAAGGAAATTACAAGTTTATACGACAACTTTGTTCCTTTTCCTATCTTTCACTAGCGAAAACATTATAAGAAATAAGTTTCTGCGAGTTAATAATGTCGCCTTCGTGATACCAGACAGTTACGAAGCGTTAAGTAACATAATTCAAATCTAATCTACATTATTATAGTCATCTATACCGATATCAGAGTTAATTTCTACCAACGAACATAATCCACTACGAATCTTATTAACCAGTCGCACCATTCGACTTTCCAACGCTATTAATACTCAACTTCCATAGAGTTTCTTCGTATCGTTCCTCGACCCGAGGAGAGTGGTCTTGAATTTTAACATCTCCGGACACGTAACGCTCGAGCGGTTTCCTTGAACCGATTATACGAAGAACCGATAAGGAACGACACTTTCGTGGCCGTGGCGATAATCTGGACACGAGGGCAAGAAACGGTAGCTGGCACAGCGCAAGAATGGAAATGAGACATTAAAGACACTGAGGCTCGAGCAGCCGGTAATGGAGTTATTACGCCGATAGATGAACTGAGAGAAGAGAGAAGGATATGATGAAAAGAGAAAGGAGAAAGGAAGGATGGCTCTGACATTCCTACGAAACGTCGAAGACTCGATAGTTAGAATCATGAACATTTATAGCTAGCGTATATCGAGTGGAACGACTTCGTTTAATGGATCCAGCATTGGCTAGGAGTTGCTTCGACTATTAGTATAAACAGTGTAGGATACCAGACGCCAGGTTTCATTCCAGCGTCGCGTCACAGACGTGGTTGCTCTCCTGAATCGTATTAGAAATGGTAACTGTTTTGTTATGCTATACATAATGAGCGAGCCTGGTTTCAACCGACTTGCTCTGTTCACGAAACATTTACACTTTACTATATATCAAAGTATAGGAACTAAAATGGAGGCAAGATACTCGTACCTGTAGCATGTTCGTTGGAAGAGTAAATGGGTTGGGTATCTTAAAATGTTTCTGGATTCTCCAGAGGAGACTTTTAATTTGTCGCTGCTTAAGGATACCAGAGGAATCAAGCGATAAAAAATTGAATGTCGGAAAAAATATTTTCATAATAAATTTGCCAATAAATATTCATAAGCGATCTAAGCGCAAACACAGAAAAACAACTTATCATTTCCAAGGTATTTCAGCTACAAAAAATCTTCTAACAGTATCTAACATCCTTAATTATCATCTTGATCGATCTAGCCAATTAGAGACTCGTTAATCCAGCTTGACGTGTAAATTAGCGAGATCGACCCGAGGACAACGACGGAAATATTATTTACAAGTTAGACGAAGAAACGGGACACGCGAGACCACGAACGTCCCCTTCTTCCTTTCACTTCTTTATATTCCAGCGCATGATCTTCGGTAGGAACGTCTAGTTATGAAATAAAACAGCCGCGGTATTACATGGGTACCCGTATTACAGCGGTGCGAGGTGGCGCAATAACTCTGGGGACTTTTACGCGGAGATCCTTGATTTACAGCGGCTTCGCGACCTGCCTTAATAGAAGAACTGCCAACCTACAAGCGAGCGCGACCACCTTCTTAACAGCCCGTGAATCTCTTCTTGCGTCGACAAGATTCCCGACGATTGCTTCCCTCGAACGTGCTTGATTCTCTCCTAGGAACATCCATCAAACCTATCTACTCACACTTTTCTGTCCTCTCGTTTATTAAAGGGTATTTGGATGTAGGAATGTCTTCCTTCTATGTACAATTCCATTCGTAAGTCACAGGACATTTGATAATTTTCAACACGAGCCATCGTAATATCTTCAGAACACAGTGTAATCCTTTGTAAACCTTTCCTTCTAACACACGCGATTTATAAGATCAACTTTGTTTTCTAATTACAACACACATTTATATCTATCATAAGTGTACTAAATGATAGATAACGTTTCTTATCACATTGCTTGAGTGAGATTTAAGTTCTTTTACTTTTTTAAACGATCTAAAACCAAACTATCTCAACAAGTACCATCGATAAGATGAACTTTGAGCGTGTTCGATTAATTGCGATTCTAATATCAACGATATGGTTCGAGTAATCGGCAAATTACAATGGACGATCGGTTGTTGTTTGGCGATTTTGGTCGATGCACGCCGCGATATGAGGAAGAGATTATGATTTTCTGGCGGTGAGTTCGCGTGCCGGGGTCGCGGTCCAGCCTGGAGACGTGGGAACGGGAACGTCCCCGAGGTTTTAAAGGCTCGAATTAACTCCTTTTTGTTTCTCACCGTGAAAAGAATTTCGACGTACAAATTGCCGATGCTCTGTACCCTTCATGGCCATTCTCCGGTTACGGCTTTCCATAACGAAACGTTTTCGGTCACCCGTTAGTTGTTTCTTCTTCCTCGACCTTTCTTTCGACTTTTAACAACTCGTTCCTTCCACTCGTGTACGAAAGCATTATCGTGCCTCGATAGTAAATTCGCTTCCCTGTTAGTTATGTTAATTAATCGCGTGTCTCTATTATCGTGAAATATTCTCTTCGATAATAGATGCATACATTTATAAACCTGAAACAAGGGTATCTTAAATCTATCTCGAGCTTATCAAACACCGTTAAAATAGAAATTCTAGTGCAAAATTCTGTCGAAATGGATATCTAATCTAGCGCAATAATTTCCTCGTTGTCACACCCTTTTAGAACCCCAATCTCTTACATATATCACACATTAAAACAACCAAGAATCTGCATTACAGCAAATCGTATTCCACTGACACGTAAAATTCTCTTTGGAGAAAGTTCAGTACCCCGATGCAGCTAAGCTAGTCCCGTTTCTCTTCTAATCTATTCTCCGTTCAAACGTTACGGGAAAAATTGTCAAACACGACCCACAGAAATTTCAGTTTCTTCTAACAATTATTTGGAATAAAAATTCTACGTAACTGCTTCGGGCATCGAAATCGTGATGCAAATTCAACGCTTGACATATTGATCATATTTTGACAAATTAATCAATCGAATTAGGGCTCTCACTTTTTCACGAAATGCAAGAAGCTTCTCTTGGAGGAAGTTCGATACTGTCATGTAATAAGACAGCGCTGTTTCTCTTCTAATCTATTCTCTCTTTAAACAATGCGAGGCAAAAAATGAATATGCGCGCATGTGGGACGTGCGAAGAGAAAGGATGAAACATAATAACGACGATCGCGTTGAAACAGAAGAAAAAGACGGTTTGATGTAGATAAATTGCGTTGAGTAGCCGGCAAGGTGCGTGGACGTTGAAAAGAGCGGCGACTCTCGATGTTTTTAATTAATGAGCTTCGTTAAAGGAGACATTGTCCCTTGAATCGCGGGGGCAGAGGGTTCGCGAGATGTCTGACACGTAATTCTATGGGTTTCTGTCCGCGTGGTAGCTCGCCGTTCCGCGATTCCTGAATTAATGTACCAATTAATGGCTTCATCGTTGTGGCCGACCAACGTATCGGAAATTATGACGTTGTTCTCCGGTTTCTGCCACGCGCGTTATAAAAGTTACGATCTGCCCACCGGACGTTTATGTACAAAGAAGCACAATCGAGACTGTCCACGCGTTCCACCGACCGAAAAAATTAATCGCACAGAGATACGAACAGTCTTGGCCAGCGAGTAAAGATCCTTCGAAGAATCGCTTATCCGTTTTTTAACGCCGCGAAATGTATCGCGTTCAGCTTCGAAGAAAAGGGAAGGTAATGGCAGAGAACGGTGGAGGCGATGGGAACGTGGGTGGATTCAATTTGGAGTTTGATAAGAGCAGCAAGTGCTTAAGCGTCGTTAAGATGAGTTAGCACCTTGTTCGAATAAAGAGTGATCGCTTACTCCTGCGTTTTTTGATGGTTTAATGTATTTGGATAACAATGGGTACCAATCTTTAATCGTGTCTTTTTCTTATTGTTACAATGGAGATTATTTGTTTTACCGAGCAACATAAAGTAACTTTAAATTTAGAAATCCTGATATAGAGGGTTCCATAAGGAAAAAAAGAAATATGTATTCGAGGGATTGTTAAAACGAATTAACACGTTACTCGAATAAAATATATGTGATCCTTCGCTTTAATGTTTCTGACACTTTCGTGTATTTGGATGATTATATCTTTTTATTTTTAATACTGTTTATTCTTTTTGATATTGAAACTGTAGGTTATAAAAACGAAATTTAATTATACGAAGAAATTCTTCTAAATTTTAGTTTATGGTACAGAAATTTTTTTTCGCGATGTATAAAACGCAGCGATTACAACATAATAATTTTAACGAAAGTTCTCCTTTCCAAGATAGGGAAATAACGTTGGACGAGTATTTTTAATGACTTTAGAGAGTATTTTTATCTCGGTGCGAAGAAGATCGTGTATTGGAGGGCCATGAAGGCAATGGGAAGTTGACCTCCGGAGCGAGAAGGGGCGACCGAGAAAGAATCCTTAAAAACGTCGGCGCCGCTTAATTATCATGCTAATTAGTCGTAGCAAGCCCTTCGGCGCGAACAACGAAAAACACGGGTTACCTTTAAGCCAGTGTTTTGTGATCGATTCGCGAAACCTCACAGCGTGATCCTCGTTAATTATTTTATTGTCGGTGCCCCAGGCTAGGATATAATAAACAGTCCTTGACGAAGAATGAGGATTCGATTCCTTCTACAGTCTGTTCACCCCTTGGCGATAACAGATCTTCTGATTAAATCACGATTCGCTTTATTGATATCGGAAACGTCAAGCTTCATTATTTACATCCTCTTCTGAAAATTTTCATGCGATAAAAGAATATCCGAAGATATATCCTTGTGTATTTGAGAGACAAATTAACGCAAATTCTTGTTGTTTTGTTAATAAATTTTATATAATTAATACATATAATAAGCAGTACATAATACGAATTAGCACATTTATATACTTATACATATTACGTTCAATTATATGAATAAATAAATATTTTTATTTTTCGAAAAATAATGAAAGAGAAAGTAAGAAAGCTAAAACAAAAGAAGGTCGGATAAGAATCCTGGAAGTGTAACTGCATATAATTATTTCTCGGGAATAACTTAACGTTTTTCTAACATTAACACTAGAACTACTACACCAGTCAAATTGACTAGTTCTACAATTTTATAAATGTGTCAACTCTCGTTTATGGATCGTGGTCCCAGATGGATTAATAATACCAAAACTGTACTACATAACATTGAGTTCCTTCCGTAAGAAATTAATAAATAAATAAATATAAAAATATTCTGTTATTACGTATTTTTTAAAGTCTTGGTAGAAATAACTTTGTGTTAACTATCGGTAGTTCTAGCGTTAAGGTTCGGATTACTGGGATAACTCAAAACTTCGATCATACTATAATACATATATATTAAGAACGCAAGAAGACAAATTTTAAATCCCAAAAGAAATTTTTATTTCACATTCGATGAAAATTCTTCGGTCATTTGCATAAAGAAATATTAAACGCGGAATGGACGCAATTGCGCCGAAACGGTCACATAAGTTGACAAAGTTGGATTCGCGGACAGCGGAAAGGAAACGAGTATCCTGAAAAAACTGTCAGGTCCTCGTAAAGAAGGAAAGTCACGACGTGTCCTTGCGCACGCATGATCATTAAGACCATTAAGCCTTATCTTGGCGAGGGAGACGCCACTTAAATACAGACTTTAACGCCGCGTGGCGCGAGAACCAAACGGAAACGGAGGATCCGCGTACTTACACGCGTGGCCTCGGCAAGAAGCGTAACATCGCCGGTGTGGACGCACAGGTATTGAAAAAAACCTGCCTCTTCCAGGTATACTAAATTCTTATTAACCTAACCGTTAATTGCTACTATTCCAACTTCAACCTACGATTCCATAGTTTCTGAGGAAGGTGGAAAGTGTACAGTGAGAGTAGAAAGTGAGCATGCACCAAGGTACAAAATTTATTGAAAAACTCTTACATACATGTTGCATCGAAAATAAAAGATGTGTAAGAATACAAATTAATGGCAAAAAGAACAGAGATAAGCTTATAAATAAATCGACGTGTATTACGCGAATCTCGCTTTTTTAAGGTCTACACTCACTTTTGACTCTCAGACATATTCTCTCAGGTATCTAGTGAGTTTGGGGTTTCTTCAATTTTTTATCGAGTATTAAATCATTCGATTCGACTCGATCATTTATTTTTCTCTTTTTTCCTAATTAGACTAACTACGATTAATTTTCATAGAGAATATTCTCTCACGTTTTAAGTTTAGGATTTTTTAAAAAATATTCTTAAAATAATAATCTTTTATTCGAATTAAACGCGAGCAATTCTCGGTCAAGGAATTCAGGTGAATTCACTTTAATAACGAATAAGTAGAATAGCATAAATCAAAGGATACGATTTTCGTTGGATCGTTAGTTACAACGCACTAAATTCACTTCGATAAAGAAAACCGGCGCTTTTATCAGCCAAGAATCACCATTCTACTTTCCGAGAATTAATGGAAGGTTAATTTCATTAGATGACGTTCATCTGCTTGGTTGTTAGTCGATTACACGGCGATACGCGTCAGCCATCTAACAGACTTCTAATCTGTGTTTGACCGGTTCGAAACGACCGAACGACACGAGAATCGACCGTATGGAGCACGATATAGGTGTTGGCTCATTAACAAACCCGATGAGCGGTTCATTAATGAACTTTATACTGCTTAACGGAGTACCGTTGTTGGCTAGTCAGATTCTCTGACGCGTAACGAAACGCGACGTGCTTTCAACCGACGAAACGGTCACTTCAGATAAGAAGAGAGGAGGTGGTTTACGATCGATGCGAAGGAATGGCGTCCCCTGGCCTTTCCCCTTCTATCAGCATCGTGATTATTCCTGGGTGGAAAGTGGCGTTGATTGGAACGAGGAATGTTCCCGGCTAATGAAATTTAATTGCCGACGATTAAACGCCGTATCTTCTCTTCCTCGCCTTTACTAGCCGAACTGAAAAGTTTTCCTACCATTCGCGGGAATACGTGGGACGTTTAATTGCGTTTGGGTACGCGCGGATATGCTAGCCAGATCTCGATTCGATGTTATCGTAATGAAACGTAACGTCTGTATCCATATCTGTATCCAGTTTTGCTCGATTTTTCTACAGTCGATTTTCGTTGCTCTACTGGTTTTTTTTTTCTTTTTTAGCCCGTTAGAAGAATTTATTTTCCCTAGTTTACATAGCTATCGTTGAATCTCGAGGTTCGGAATTGATGGGATAGAAATTGAAATAGGAAATTTAGAATTTATTTCTGTCTGCTTAGTTACATCACTTAAATTGTATAATTTATGAAATTTATTCTACTGGTTCTTTCATATCACCACTTGAGAGACTGATATACGTATGTTGAAAAATTCACTTAATCTTGCCTTCTTGCAACTATATACATCCTCTGGTTAAGCTATTGGTATTACCGTGTTTTCTTCGTGTTTTAGATCTTTCGCTAATTTTTTCCTAAATTCATTCCGAAACTATAAATACACGCTAGAATCGAGGAAGTTAATATCGCTTCCGCAACCCTGAATGTCCAGTAAAATAACACATAACTTGCAAGCGTGTTATTACGGGATTACCTTCGCTATGTTGACGTGTAAAGCAGCTTTACCGATAAATCTGCTAGCAGTTCTAGGACGAAATACGCACGTTCTGCCAGCTTAACCTTCTTCCTCTCTCATTCTTTCGGTTACAGCGCTACAACTATACTCAATCAATAACTCATTCAGACAACTTACTCCACCGTCAAGCCTATCGATTCTCTGAACATTCTTAATTCATTGTTAA
Organism: Bombus terrestris; assembly: GCF_910591885.1. Lineage (NCBI taxonomy): Eukaryota > Metazoa > Arthropoda > Insecta > Hymenoptera > Apidae > Bombus > Bombus terrestris. The sequence continues at coordinate 4,629,000 of NC_063271.1, read as the reverse complement.
ACACCCTGAGCTCCCTGCGATGTTTTACAAGACGTATTACAGCCAAAATACGTAAAATAAACGACAGATATGCGAAAGGTAGGTTCGCATAGTCGTATCTTGTCGCGGCGTTGTCGCGTGGCTTCGCGACAAAGCCCAGGGTCACGAACTCCGGTTCGTGCAGTGAGGAAAAGGAAATCCGTGGTCTGGCGTTCGGCTTCGGGCACCGCGGGTCGTCTTGCACCGGGTGAGACAAAACATTGTCCGCTCAGCGGGACACGATGTTTCCAGGGGCGGTAGGGCCGGGGGCGAGGTGTGCTTCAAATTGATTTGTTGTAAGTGATACGCCACCCTCGGTGAACGAATGGTACAATAATTGGGTACATAAACAATGACCGATGAAACAATTTCTCATGTCGGTATGAACGCTGCGCGTGTGTCTGTGTTATAACGTGCCTCCACCGTAATCTGTATACCTTATCCGCTATAATTGAACCGCCTTGCTGGAAGATAGCCGTTCAATGAGATTCGACGTGCAAGCGCTCTAGCGTATATTTTATCGGGAACACGTGAGATCGAAGTATTAGACTTGTTCGAGCGTCGTTCGAGGCACAGTGGCTCGCCAAACTATTCCAACGCTTATCATAAAGAACTTTTGCCTACACGTATATCGTATGAGTTAAACGAAAATACGTTTTATGAGGAATTAAGCAACGGATCGTATTTTTTACGTATTTACAAGGAGTTCGCGGAAAAAGATAATCCATACCCATATTCGTATTGCGACTTCGACGAAGTTAATATTTCTTTAAAATTCCTAGTAATTGCAAGAATCCTACCAGCCTGACAGGTTCGAAAGTGAAGTTAACTATTTCGAAGAAGGCGAAGAGAAAGCTTCCGAATCGATTCTCTAATTGTTCCTAGCAACGTATGAACAACTATGTCGTTAGAAATTTCCGTCTGTCGTAGCACACTGATTAACCGTGTTCACGATCACGACATGACCGAATCTCGCGAAATTATAATCGTCAAGGATCACAGCCGATGCTGTGGTTGGATCTGTGTTTCTATAACGAAGTCCACGATCGTGTGATTAGCGATCGTGTGTATGTACAGTCACACGTATAAGAACCGAACGCAAGATCGTCGGGGTACGACCGTGGTATCTCTCGGTGACTCGGTAGATCCCGTGAGTTTCTGTATATGGCCAGCACGATTCTCTCCCTGTCTTTGCCACCCACCAAGACGTACGATAGCCAGAGCCCGGCCATTAAACTCGTAATTTGACGTACGTCCGTTTCCGAGTGAAACCGGCGATTCCGTTTGGATGATCGTTTGGAGAACTGGCAAAGAGAGAAAGGGAGATGAACGCACAAAACGTGTAATGCGACTGAACGTGTAAAGCATGATAAATAAATCGGTCGGCCCTCGTTTGTATAACAACGCTCGATTTGTATCGTAATAACTACACTGTGGTATTTGTGTTGCGATCAAAGGAACCGTGTTACTTGTATCCTGACGGAGAAATATCGTGCGCGCACGTGAAGTATGGATTACACTTACCCTCTCTTTCCACCAGGCCTGCTCAGCTCTATCGGCCCGTCTTTCTCTCTCTTCTTTACAAAGCCTCCCCGATGCATGCACGTATACGTGAATACACTTAGGCACTGTGAAGGAAGGTCTATACGAAAGGAAAGGAGCGGAGAGCAGCGAGCCGATTGATAAATTAACCGCGCGTCGAAAATTTCTGAATGTGGAGCAACACGGCCCTGTCTCGAGTTATCTGCGATCGATTAATTTACGCTGCGCGGCTGCAAGACATTCCCTTACGGTGAAATTTACGAGCGTCCCGCGATCCAAGGTCGGCCCTTAAGGATTTATTCGTGGATTCCATCGAGTATGGTGAGAAGAGGAGGAAAGAGAAGACGAGCGAAACAAATAAAGAAAGAACAAACGTCTCAGCTATCGTCCAGTATGGTAGAACCATTTGCAAGTGGTGGAGAACGCCCCGTCCGTGATCTATTGCATAATTGGACACCTCCTGGTGGATGCTCGTGGCTGTGTACGAGTCGAAGATTACGGGGAAAGTTGGCTGGGCTTCGTATACACAGTACGCAAGCCACCGCGCCATGATCCGACAATCACGTAAAGCCAACAAACTCTACCCTGTCTTTCCCGTGGCCCCGTTCATCGGCCCTTTCTGCCAGCAACATAAATTTTAATCGCTGCTCCCATTCGCTAATACCGGGTTTGCGGTCACCGGAAAGAGCTGGCGCGTTGACGTTGACGCATTCCTTTGTGTTCACCTTGTACGCGTGTAGAAACGTGTGTGTTTCGCGCTCCTGATCGACGTAATAACGCGAACCCACTCTTTCTTTCAGGCTTCTTCTGGCTACGAATGGTTTTCTCCTTTTCCCTCGCTGCTCTCCTTATTCCGCCCCCCGTGTACACGCGCGTGCTTATTACGCGACTGACAAATTAACGCGAGGGAAGGATGCTGGATGTTGCGAATAGAACTGTGGAAAATTTCTTTTCTCAGCCTCGGTGGATTCGTTTTGCACTTCCACTCCGCTTGATAGATTAACTCGTGACTCTGGCTACGAGAACCTGTTAGCGAAGATCGGAGAGTACTCTCGCGTAGATTTGTCGGAGATGACGCGGTGCGTTTAATGGAAGATGCTGATGATCGTGGAGCACGGACGTTATTCGTGATTTGTTGGCCAAGAAGCTGTGATTAACTCGATTTTGTCGATCGTACAGAGATATCGTATGACTGTAATGATTTTTTACGAGGAGATATAGCGTTCATCGCCTGTAATTCTAGCTAAAAATATGGCAGGCTCGAGTAGCAGATTCTTTCATTTTTCCACTTGAAATGATAGGAAAGGTATCTGTTCTTAAGAACTTATTAAGAATTCAAGTGTGAGCGCTTCTAGAGGCGCATTGTGATCAGCTGGACTGTTTAACGATGCACAGATATCGTGTAATTATTTCATCTTTCTTTACGAGCAAGTACAATCCTTCTTACCTGTAATCGTAATTAAAAACGCAGGTACGCTTGGTCATCGTATTTCTATATTTTTCGATTTGAGATCAAATGTCATTTATCAAGAAGTAATTAAGAATGCGAAAGAGAATCGCGTTTCTAGAGATACGTATCTGTATACCAAAGCCTGGCGACATCTCACCAGCGTAACGTTACTGCTAATCCTATCGGATGACTTTTAAAGCGCACTTGCACGCTAAAAGGACCCGACCCAGATCACGAAATACGAGCGAAATCATCTCTCCACCGAACGAAATATATAATACGTTTTCCACGTAATATCCGGCGAGATGCTTTTCGATTTTCGTTCAATATCTCGTCCAATTATACGCGGGCCAATTTCGTTTATACGATTTAATTGGCATGCGAACGACCGCGCGTATAATTTCCAGTACGCGGTTAATCTTGACAACGATGTAAACAATTTCATTTTTGTCGAGTGGAAGAGCGGCAACAGACGCGAAATGGTTCACGAAAACGGGCCTCTCGCGACGACTACGGACTCTTCAACAGGACGGGGAGCAACGAGGCCAGGTGTAGGGGCAAATTGCGTAGCAACCGTGCCGTGGTATCTCGGATCTCGCAATTACTTTTCAGGCACGAAGCCAATCTTGACCCGTTCTCTCGAAAATGTACACACACCGGTAGAGGGTAGAGAAGCTTTCGTGGGCCCCTCTTCTTGCGTTCCAGCCGCGCAATCTTCCCTTTCGAAAAAGATTCGAACAGCCAAAAGAATGGATCGAGAGAGATCGTGCTACGCCCTTCATTCAGTACGCTTCATACAGGCCACTATACGCTTTGATATATCAGCCACTTCGTATCGCGGTTTTTAAGAACCAGAAGACAGAACGTTCGCTTGGCCAACGTAATTTGACTCCGATGAACGCTTTACGCTTTAAACGCTTGTCAGCAACGATATACGGGACGCTTCCTTATCGATGGCACCCGCTTTCGAGAGCCCACGGGTTCAACGTTTCGTGATGATGATGGCCCCTGCTACGATCGCCCGGTTAGCCTCGTCCCTTTGATGGACTGATACCAATCTGATCTTCCAGAGTAATACTCGTTAATTAAAAGTATAGGTGGAAACATAGAATTAATACGAAGATCGGTAATCGGTTTCCTTCTATTCTCTTTTTAACCTTGAAATACTATAACCGAGTAATGCGTTTCTTATCGTCAGCTTTGTTTCAGATAATTTTGAAAGATTTTAGCTCTCCGTTCATAAAAAATTTATGCCTCAGATTGAATGAAAGTTTCTTGACTCTTTCCAATATGAATTACCTTTCCGAAATAACTTTTTCCAGATATACAATTGTTTCTCAAACTTTTCAAAACGGAAACATTTATAAGAAATTTGAAAAAGACGTATCTCAGGCTAAAAAATTTTAGACGATTACAATTTATTATTTTACGATGCTGTACGCAGTCTTCAGAGCCGTAATATCAATCAAGAAGGTTAAGCATCTCCGTTGAAAGAAAATTTTGTAATCATAATGTTAGATAAACAGGTTTCTCCGCCGACATTTAAACGACTGGAAATTTTTGTGGGTTTCGCGAATGAAAAGTCTCGCGGGCCACCGATCGCGAGGAATACTCTGGCTATTCGCCAACCCAGCCACCACAATGAACATGTATCAAATTTATGGTGTACGGTTGTGGTACCGTGCGGTTCCGCCCACTCACACTCACGTGCACGGCCGTGATTTATGCCGCTCGTAAAGCAACCTCTCGAGGCAACGGGCCCCGCAGAAAAATTATTTCGTATTTCCATGGCGCGAAATGCACCTAGCAGTGTGCCGCACGTACCGAGATCCCAATGTCCTTGCTTATACTATCCAGCCACGACCTAATTTCTCTTTTCTCTTGGTCTTCTCTAATTTCTGAATTAAATTCCTCATTATGCATATTCTTACTAAATGTTATAACACATCGAATTCAAGTACGTTCTAACGAAACTAAAAACGTTAGAAATTTCTAACGAATCCGTAATCTGATAAAACTGCAATCGATTAAAACTGAATTGACGTGATGTAAAAGAAAAAAAAATTCTAGTTAATTTACAATCTTGAAGAATTAATTCGTTTAACTCTGGTTCGCATGAAATATTCAAACGATCGACTAACCGTAGTCGGTTCAGTTCGATCCTGAAAAAAGCCTGAAGGTTCGTTATGGGAACTTCGCGAGCTCCCATGGCGAAACGCATTTTCGTTTGGCGAGTGCAGCCCGAGGCAACTCTCTCACGCAATCCCTACGAACCGACCAGCGACGACGAGGCGGCCTCTTAACGTCGAAAGTATGATTTACCGCCGTCTCTATCCTCGATCTACGTAATATGTTTACCATGGCGGTTTGTCAAAGAATGTTCTCCCTGTCTGACACGTTCCCTCGCGTTCATAATGAATTATCCTCTCATCAGACTGCAAGGCATTATTGGTTTTGCATCAGAAAGGCTCTCTCGGATGTTCCTCTAGTACTACAAACTTAACTCTTTATAGTTCTGCATGCAACTAATTTTCCCATCGACTATCGATTGCCTCGCTAACATTTTCTGATAGAGTTAATTAAGTAATAAAGGGGTAGAAGCAATCTTCGAGGAGAATTTCTATCGACATGTACAATCTATCGTTGCGAATTAATTTCCGGGTAATTAAAAGTCTGTACATCGAAAATAGAAATGATTGATCTTCCAGTGCAGATACCTAATATTAATACAGTATTATTTACTTGGTATTAGAACTATTGACTCGAAGGTACTTATTTCATATATCAACGTAGAAATCGGCGTTCTAAAGCGACTTATATAGAGGAATGCTAAGAAAGAACAAACGAGAGATGAAAATAGGAGGAAAATATCTTTAAGTGAAATTGAAAAACTCGAATTAACTTCAAATAACTTCAGTATTCTTGCAGTTGTTCTCGATTAACACCCAGTGAAGACTCTTCGCTGGATATGGAGGCCGTTTCGGTCGAAGAATCATCAGCCGTGTTGAAGGAATGTTGATTTTGCCGTTGATATATAGAAATTGAGGGCACGAGGTGAAAAGAATCTGGCGCAAATAGCAACTAGCTAGGTAGTCAAAATTATCTTCACCTTAGTGGACTGTAAACAGTCCAAACAGGAATATGTGCTATATTAATCTACACTGGGTGCAAATAATTACACTATCTAGCAATGAAAAAAAATTTTAAATGATATTCTTCCTAGTTGTACTTACGCCGGATGTCCGCTTAATTGTCGTTACTTCTAGCTATATTTTCATTCTTTCATGTTTTTCCCGAATTAAAAACTTTCTAGTGATAGAAAAGTAAACATTTACAATTAAGTGGAAAATGTCTCAAAGAACAGGATTAGTGTCGCTGACGCTGTAATAGGTGGCATTGACTCGTTAAATTGGAATTTCAAAGAAATGGCATTTCACGTGCACCGGCTTAATGGTATTAAATTTCGAACACGTGTTCCACTTGAATCGGACTTCTCTATCGAGCTGGATGTTTCGTCGATCTCGAATAAGCAAGGTTGCAAATGCCGCCATGTGGCTGCGTTTTATCGTTCGAGTAACGTACAGTACCGTTTCGTCTTTGTTTCCTGTGGGAGTGAAATTGAGTCCCTGTCGCGATGTCTGTTAGTGGGAATGTACGACTCGTTCGGTTTCGAATCGCTTTACCAACATGCAACAACACGCATTCTTCCGACTTCTGCGCGTGTTGTTTGCTCGTGTGCTCTGAAATTTATGCATGGAAGTGGCGAAGGAGGTCTCCATCTTGGCGAACATGGTTATGCTGGGACGCCAGTGACTTTTTTTCATTTTAAATTATAGATTTTAGATCTTATTGTTGGTATGGACATCGATCTAAATCGTGATCTTTCATTGTCAAGCTGTAAGATGTAAAAGTTCCTTTTGTGAAACCAGTGTAACGTGTCTCGGAACACTCCTCGAGATCACTCGCGAACAATAAGTTCCGTTAGAGGCAGAGAAAGTAGAGAAAAGCATAGGTGAAACGATAAAACTGCGAAAACTTCTATTACCGCCCTTTATCGTACGGTCTATTCGCTCTCGGTTGTCACAGTACAATAGGTCAGACTAAGCAAACCTAACGTCGAGATACTAAGACGAATTAAATCGTTCGGAAACTATACCGATCAATCCTATAAATTGAAAAGTATAGGGAAAAGTGATCGTGTTACGAATATTTTTTAAAATTCAACTTAGAATCTATTTATATCGACGACTCTGTATATAGAATAATGTACGTATTAAATGAATTAAAATACGTTCTCGCTTCTCTTCGACGTTCGTTAAATTTCGAAAAACACGCGTCGATCCCACGGTACAAGAACCTGCAGGCTAAAACATCCTTCCGTTTACAAGTCTGAAAGGCTGTAGCTCGGATTTTTGGAAGCATCCATCTTGGATTTATCGCGTCGTCCTACACGTGTCGAACAAGCTTTTCGACGTCTACCCAAGGAGGCGAGTAGATCTTATGCTAATGTTCGATTTGCACCGGATGCATCGTCCGGCTGGTTCTCTTCTGCCCATTGCTGAAGCGTGTTTCCTGCCTTTAATGCGGGTAACGTGCCTCCTCGACGATTCACGTAAGAAACTGAAATAAGATCGGTTTGTTAGCGCAAGACTAAAGTGTAATTAAACATAGTAAATTTACCAAGCTGACTTGTTACACTTCCTTTACCAATTCTATTAACAGATCCTTTAAACGAAAGTAAAACGTTCGAGCCGTTAATGAACTTGTTTTCTTGATCTATTAATTCGATTAGTCGATTCTGCCCTTCTTTAAAGACATCCATAAACGATCCAATCTCGCAATAGATCTCCCTTTCTAATAGACTCATTAACAACCACAGGAAAGTCATCGGACGATTAAGAACGCTTTAAGAAAAAGATAAATTTGCGACATACGGAGAGAGATAGTGAGGGAGAGACAGAGAGAGAAAGAAACAGAGTGGATGGGCAGCTTAATGGAGGCTAAAAGAGAGGCCATCGGAGGATCAAGCTGTTCGCGTGCATGCGGCGCACACGTGAAACGTCGTAAAATTAGTTGGCGCGAAAGAACGGCTCGAATTCGTGGCGTTTACCCTGGCGCATAAAGCGCGCGATAATGCTTCTTTAAACCATACCAGATGATGCCTCGTCCGGATACGAGGATTTACGTCTGGCTATTCGTCGAGGCCACTCCTGCCGCGGATTTCCCTGCGTTTTAGCTGAGATACGATCCTCTTAACCTCGAGTAACCGTTCTTCCAAAGCTTTCGCGGTTTACCACTTGCCAATTTGATTTATCAGGGACATATAATGGCAGAATATGGCATTGCATCGTTCGACCACCGTGTCGATAGTCCAGGAGGACTATGAATACAGAAAGATGCGAAAAAATCCTAGTCACGGAGGGATTATCGCTCGTCGGGAATAGACGTCCTCTTTATTGGCCGGTGCATGTAGATCGTATTGGCTACGTGGCAGAGGCGTGTAGGATAGTTAAATTAGCCCCGAGTTTATGATACACGCGCCTCGAGACCGTGACGGGCTCATTACTCTGAGAAATTGCCGCAACGGGATGGCGAGCCAGCAGCTAGATGATTGTGCCGCTAATTGAACTATGAGGATCATCGATTGGTTTCTTCTCGATGAGCTTGCCTGCACATTCGGATTGAGAGTAATTTTCTCGAGGTGTAGATCCGTCGTCCGTGCGAAGTCATTTTCGATGAAACAAGAAGTTTCTGAGGTTAGAAGATAAATATATCAAATATTATATACGGCGTTCATGCAAATTTTACGACGTCGAATGATAACTTTGTTTGCTATGGATCTCATAATCTTTAATAATTTGCTTCCACGGTCGTTCCATGTCCGACTTTAATCGCGATATATCCTTCGGGCTATTTCGAGTCCAATCGTGTCTACCATCTGTAAAAATCTTCTTAAGCTGAAGGAAGATATGCGAGAATTGTCGTCAACATGTTCTATGCTGGAATTTCTCTTAAAACATTCAGCATCTTTGTTCGTTGAAGATAGAATAAGGTTAATCCTTTAAATAATAGCGTGGTGCAAGAAAAAACTCGAGTAGAAGTTCAAATTTGATACTATACATTGTACATTGACATTTCTTCTCTCCAAAAAATTGGAAGTACGTGTTTTTTTGAACTTGATGCCATGAATATAAGAAATCTTGAAAACAAACATATAATTATTTTCTAAATCGTTAGTTCCGAGTTCATCGTTATTTTTATCATAACGTCAACGGGTTGGAAACATAAAAATTCCGACGTCGTATAGAGCTTCGTGCGAAGAGACTGGAAGTTCTGCAGCGATATCTCCTTATCGATGAAGCGGAGAGTATCGACTTCGACTTGGAGAGTTTACGATGGACCACGTGGTCGCTAACGATCAAGTACGGTGCTGAGACGCTCAGAAATCGATACGAACGAAGAAATGACAGTAGCATTGACGGGGCGCTGCAAATTCCTCATGAATAATTCATGGGGCCATGGTGCGTTGACGCGAGCCGCTCGCCACGTGGTAACTTTGTGCAACCTAGTAACAATTTCTTGCACCGAGCAAAATATCGCCGCCGGACAGGATCGCTTATCAAGATCACCGGCCACGAGTGACATTTGTTGGGATAATTGAAACATTTCTTCGATTCATTTAACCGTCCAAGCCAGCTGTCCAAGATAATATAAGCGCGGTTATGTTGGTTTAGAAGTTCTTTCTGTTAAACCAAGTATAATATTTACATTATAAGTATTCTTCGTTTTTACAATTCTCTTGTTTTACAATACTACACGGTAAGATACGGCTATTTCAGTCAGATGAGTTTGAGCGTCTTAAAAGGAACTTAAGCTTTTTACAGAGTAATTAAACTTGCTGCCTATATTGTACATTGCGAGACAAGCCTTCGGTATATAATAAGGAAGAAATGGGAAAATATCGTGTACTTTAGATTCAGCAACAAACAAATATCGAAATTTGTACTTGAACCACCCTTGTATCATAGAGTCGTTTCATTTTTCTAATTTTTGATATTAGTTTGTTGCTGGATCTAAAGTACACGATATTTCCCAATTTTTTCCTTATTATATCGAAGATTTGTCTCGATATAATAAGATAATTTTCGATGAACAACGATATCGTAAGAATATAAATGTTAAAAATTATAGTCAAATCTTCAATGTAAATGTTCGGAGGTACGAATATACCATTTCTTGCAGTTATATCATTTTTTGGAAAAATGCACGTTACAATACGCGTTTCTCTGTTGAGGCCTCCACGGTTGAGAATCACCAGTCATTTCGAAGTAATATTTTCTACAAAGAATATTCCAATGAGTCGGCATCTACGGATAAGACCGCTTAAGTAGTTTTGCCCCTTTCTGCGCGCCATCGCGTTGGTTTAATCTCCAAAACAGAGTTACAAAGACTCAGAGGGATCGAGCCAGTAATTCAAGCTAAGAGGATACGATTAACCCGACCGTCGCTCACAGTATCAAGCCTTGCAAAACGAAAAAGCCTTACTGCCAGTCTGCCTACGTAGATTCCATATCAATGAATCCTTCCATCGTAAGGCACGACCATACACCCTAATCCAGTATCCGTAACGGAATCGAAATCGCGTGCACTGGAAGACTAGGAAACGAATCACCGGTGGACAAAAAATCTCTACTTCATTAGTACCATAAATATTAACATGGAAAATTCTGATCCACGCTACGTGCACGCCACTATATTCGAAACATTAATCTGGATTCCACTGACCGGTTTACGACCGTCGTGTTCTTAAATATCTCGCTCTCGTGGATGTTGGAAAATTGGTTGATTGCCCTGGTAATGTGTACAATAGCGTGTAAAAATTTAGGATTATGGGTAGTTCGATATTTACATATTGGTAAAATTATTTACTTTAATCTTTAGAACTGACTACGTACATGTAGTATGTTACTATGTTGCATATATATCTATCTACAACGAGACTCGATTACGTTACTGGGTACATATCATTTTTTCTGCCTTGAGAGTCAACTGAGTTGTACATGCTTCCATTTATCTACAACGATACTCAACTATGTCGCATATAGTACATTTATCTACCTGACATACATTTATCTACATTTATCCACTAAGCCATTAACGTTTATTTTTCTCTGTTATGAAGATCAATTATGCCATACTAGTAACATGAAAAATGAAAAGTAGTTGAAGATTAAAGAATCAAAAATATCGAAAATAGCTATCTATCCTAGATTTGCTACAAATGAAAAGATGCAGTGTAAAATAGTACCTATCTTTATCAAAGCGTTACGGTAAAATGTTCAACCTATACCTACACGTAAATTAACCATTCTATTTTATTTGTTATAATTTTAAAATTACTTTAGAAGGCTCAAGCTTAATTACAGAAAGTTGCCGAAAGAAAAACGAAAGTTTAGAAATAAATGAAATTTACAACAGCCGAGGCTACCTAACAACGAGATAACGATCCGCAACTTTTGCACCGTGGTATACTAGCGGACGACGAGTAAACCGATTCTGCTATTCTAACATAAGCTTCCGTATCGGCACATGAGCGATCGGCTTACATCCTCTTCAGAGAGCAGACACGCCAGTCGTACAGGGGAATCAGGACAAAAGGAGGGCCATGGGAGTCGCGCACATGTACCAGCGCGTGGATGTACGCCATATTAATTACAATGATTTCCTGCCACTTATGGCCGAGCGAGATTTAAATTATAGATATCCAGCGTGGCGTGCTGGGGCGGGGTGCCCGGACTCACCATTCCTGATTACAGGGTGTACGCGAGCATTTCAGGAATCAGACTCGCGTCATAACTCTCGGGTCATGGGTCAATCTTTACCCCCTTCCCCCCTCTGCTCATCTTTTCAGCCCTTCTCCCTTTACCCCTCAATCTCCCTCCCCCCTGCATTCTCCTCGTCCATGTACCAGCTATCTTCGAAAATCTACCGTCGAATCGATCCCCCGATGATTCGTTTCCCTTGGTCCTTTCAGATGCTGCCGCCATTGTGTGGTATGCAGTATACCTGTTCACGTGGAATCGGTAATTACAAGATTTTCTTTCTGTTTGAGCTTGATGAGGATCTGATGGTCCCCTGAGAACATCATCACGACCGTATAAAAAGATCGATATGCGATACAAATCTTGATGGATCATTTAGAAACGATGAAAAATATCGAAATTAGTTTTACTTTTAGAAGCTCAAACAATTACCTGATGATTTTCTCACGAAAACAAGGTGTTTAGCTTTCTTGCGAGCTTGAGGCCCATATTGATCTGAAACTTGTCGTGGATAAATCTTTGTCCAGTTTCCTTGCGAGATAGTATCTTCCAGGTTTATTTTCTGTACGAAAGCACAACTTTTAGTAGGGTTTCGAGCTTCCAAAGTTTCTCCACACGAAGATGAGATTTTAACAGATTTATAACCTTGATCTTTCCAAGATTATATCTTTCTTTAACTTTCGCATAAAAAATGAAACTTTTAATTTGACCTTAGGATTCTAAAATCAGCATCGATACGTGTGCAAATAAATTCTTAATCATGCACCTATGTATTTACTAAATTAAAATCTTACGAAACGATGTGGTTGACCAGTTTAACTTCTAAGAGGCTGAAATAGTTAGTCTTACGATAGCCACAATTGTATGATTTATAACGAACAATGTAAGTTTGGTTCTCGCAGTAGAATAAATTCAGCTTTTAAACACGGTATTTCCTGTTACGATCCAAATCGCTTTTGTACGGTTCAAAAACAGCTTTTCCCCTTCATACGGTTTTAAAAATAAATTCACGCGTGTTGGTATGAACGGAGCATTCAAGCGTTAAAGGGGATTCCTCGTCAAAGGAACTTTGAGCGGGAAATAATTATGCCGCTCGCGAATCGCATAATAATATGCAGTCGCGCGCGCGGCTCGCGTGGGTGGATTCGCTAAATTTCAATCTACCTTGGCGGGCGTAATGTACGTCAACCGAATCGTCATGGCATGACGTGCCACGTGACGTCACGACGCGTGTGGTCCCTCTTTCGGTTTATTAAGTCCACCCTCGGCGAAGAGCCCGCGGGCGCCACGATCCCACCGTACAAAGAACTCAAGGAACGCCGGTGAAACGGGATTAATGCATTAATAAAATTACCGTACCACATTTCCTACCTCTTCAATGCTGGATAAATCACCTCGCGTAATGTTACCGCATTTAAATCGAATTTCTGGAAAAGGAGCCCGTAAGTCAGAACGGAGGTGATGATTCAGTTTTAGTCTCCTAATATCAGCTACGTTTGAATTAATAATTAGCTCTCGGAGGCCAAACCGATCAACTCTTTCTTAATTTCTACATTTCATCGCACGAACATGCGATTAATATTCGATTCTCCGAAAACAAACAACTTAACCATAGGGTCTCGACAAATTTTCAAAGAATTCAATATAGCTGATCGATAAACAAATGATTGAAAATTAAAAGTTCCACTGTAAATTTGAATTATAAATTTGCGATAGTTCAACAAAATTAGCTTAAACAGAAGATTAGGAGAGATTGGACGTTGATATTAAGATCTTCCGTTAACATCTTCGTATGAAGAAAAATAAGAATATTACAAGATAGGAATACACCTAGTATGTCTAACTAACTACGAATTGTCTTGAATCTTCTCACCGTTGGCTCGCTAATTGCGTAAGAATTGCAGGGAGGAGAAAACCGTGAAGCGCGGTCGGAACAGCCTCGAAGCGGTTAATCGCCTCATAAAACGTTCTTTTTCGCGGGCGAGCCACATTCAATTACCATTTTTTCCCATTGCAATGGAATTTACAATAGCCCCCAATTAATACGATGATAATTCGTAAACTTTCACGCGGTTACGCTATTCTTTATTTAGCCGTGGCGTCAAGCAGAATTCATTTGCAAGTTTATTATCTACGCATACCAACTTACATCGTTAATTTCGAAGCCATGCCGTGTCTAATTATTATTAATGCCTGACCAGAGCTTTATCGACTACAATTTAATCGTGCTTCAACTATACTTGTACTCCACCACCGCTATCTTCCTCGTCCCTTCTTCTTTGCGCCCTTTCTGTTTTTCCTTTTCTCCCTCTCTCTCTCGTTCGTCCTCCTCGTGTCCTGATCTTTCTTCACGGGGTGGAGAACCGTTTCGAGTGGCGAGCTTTGATTTATGGCGTCACGCTGCTTAGAACGATTTGTCATGGCGGTATCGTCGAAGGAGATTGTCGCCGTGCAACGCGACAAGCTTCACAACTCGAAAGTCCGTTGTATCCTACGCTTGGTCGCGCTTACAAATCAGTTCGTGCGCGAAAACCGATGGCAAATTGCCGGGTTCTGACGTCTTCCTTGTTCCGCTCCGACCACACCAACTATTTAGAGCAGGGAAAATGATGTTCTCAAGTGTTCTTCGCTGTTCTTTTTCTGATAGAAACATGGACGATATTGCAAGGATTAATCATTAAAGCGTGTACGATTTCAATCTCTATTAGAATATAAAGCGAAAGAGATACATAATTCTCGATTGCGTAATAAATTTTGATTAGAGATCTAGATCGAACTTCATACTCTGTAAGCACAGTAAGTAGCTATATAAGCTTTAAATTATTCCAACGTAACGATATTTTGAGTCGAATCTAATTGCAGTTCACTTGCAGATGTTACGCACATTTGTACTTGCATGTTTTTTCTTTAAACTGTTGATTTCTCATCGCACGATTTTCAAACTAGCAAAGACACGTATCATCGACCGAACCAAACGTTTCAGATCACTTTTCCAATTATACTTGTCTCGAATCACCTGCCGATTAATGCCACGAGTATCGATGCTCTAACATCCTTTGCTCCTATGAAGCTTTTTACCAAAGATAGCTCAATATCGCTACAGCACAGTAACATTTTTCTGAATTGATATAGAACACATAACAATTTCCAACTTTTTTGAAATTGTCTTTTGAAATTGTTTTTTGAACTTTTGATCAATAGTCAAATACCCCCATGATTTCATCCACAATCGATAAAATCATGGCAACGATTGAGGACAAAGTCATGCCAAAAATCCCCCTATCGAACATGGCAATTTTTGTCGATACCAAAAGATGACACCGAAGTTCGATGTTCGAAAATATCTAGATGAGAATTGGATTAACAACCGTAAGGATCTTATTCCCAGCATTTTTCGCAGAAGGGCTCGTTTGTAGGGCTTTGCAGTTTATGGGCGGTTGTTTACCACCCGGTAAATGTTATGCTCGAGTCATAACGTATATCTTGGAAGGCCGTGAGTCCCGTACGGGACGACCATTAGCCGCATTCAATCACCATTACACGCTGGCGCGCTTTCTACGCCTGCTTGCCCCTTAAATCCTGGCCAACGCCGACAAAAATATCGCCGTCGACGTACCACGAAGACGACAAAGAGGATACCAACGATGGACTAGCACCACGTGTTTACCTTCTACGCTTGGGAATCGAAAGTTCTGACTCATCCTCCGCGGTCAAATCTTTTCTTTCGCTCGACTTCCACCCTTATTCGTGAAGCAGGTCAAAGTCTTCCGCCGACTTACAAACGAAGAAAGTTCACTTCGCGTAAGAGGATATGACGTTGGTTCATTGAACTGATTCTGACATTGATTCGTATAAAGTTGTAAATTGATGTCGTTGATAGCTTTTTATTGGCAGAATAATGATAGTATTCGACTCGTTGTTAGAACGGATTCAGATCAACGAACTAATAAATCACAGAGCTTCGAAGATTCGACGAAATACTAGTTTTTATCCACTTGCATGCAAGACAATTGCATTCAAGGGAAAGACCATAGCATTCGACTACATACAGTTCCTGGTCAGTGAATTAGAAGTCGTGATCGATTCCACGAATTCCACGGATCGCACGTAACAGGGACGAAATCCTAACTTCTCCGAAATTCTCCATCGCGAAGGGTAAATGTAAAGTGCTCCCCGGCGGCGGTTTCCGCCGAAAAATCTCGGCGAACAAGGCCTGCTGGCGTTCGGGGGCGGCGGGTAAGGCACGCCGGAATCCAACGGCGCATTTACATGCGCGTTTCTTCGCCGCGTACAGAAATTACGACGCGGAAGAGAGGTCCGTGTGATCCCGCCTAAATGATGGTTTGGTCGGAAGGTTTCGCGGTAAGGAGGATTTATCCTTCGGTTCGAAGGTTTACGCGTTGTCGCCGGCCCCAAGAAGCCCCATATGTACATCGCCGATGGAAAGGGCGCGCGGCGTGGCGTTCGGATTCGTTCGGGTACGATACAAATTTCGGGACCAGACTCTCCAAACCTGAGTGCACCGCGTTATCGAAAAATTTTTCTTTGTAGTGCTGTGCTGGCCATTAGGGCGCCCCGTTTCTTCAGTGTTGCTCGACGACCAGCCGGTTGGCAGGCTTTCGAGGAATATCGGCCGCGAAAAAAGACGAGACACTTTAACCGCGAGACGAACAACCGTATACCGTTACTACATCAATCTTCCGTAATGATGCAAAGTAGAAAAGGACGCGAAGAACGCACCTCCAGTACCACTCGCGATCGTTAACCGACTCTGTTTCCGACCAGATGACTTCGGCTTTTCATTTTCGTCGTACTCGATTTACTTGATTAGTTATTGAAAAGAAACTTCTCGCCGAATGATTATTTGTATAGCTTGTGGCGTTATGGTTTGTTTCTATGACTCGGTGGGAGGGTGAAATGGACGGGTTAAATCGAAAAATTAGTTGAATTTATTTGCTATTTCAGGAAGAGAAAATAAATGGACACGCGCGATTGTGATTTTATTACGTTGCTGGTTTGCATAAAACGTCCTTTTAAAATTATTCGTGTCTTTATGAAACACCGCATATTCCTTCAAACTTTGATCAACGAAGTCGAAAATAGAATAGCTCTAATGAGTTCGACGTCCAATAACAATTTCATCGTATCTTTGAGATTATAATAAAGAATAACTTGTATCTAAAAGGGAGCCACGTCCAACGCGTAACACCGTAAGAGTTTCAAGAATTTTATTCCACGCTCCTTCCAACTCTAATCGACAACTTCGAACGTAGAGTAACTGCAACTACAAGTTCCGCAATTTCTTCAACTACATCGCATTCGCTCCTCGAGCTGCCCCAGTTCAAACCACGAATACCAACAATCCTGCAAATTACAGTACGTGCCAAAAAACGACTCCGAGCCAAAACAAGCTGACATTCAACACGGTGTACCATGAAAGCTTGAAGCTTTTTAATTTCCCCTACTGGCAAATGGTACTGGGCCGAAAATCTCGTTAAGGTGAAACGCGTGAACAAATAAATAACATTTCGAGCGAGAGAGAAACAGGGAGAGAGAGGTGAAAGAGACTCGGGCGTATTGGGCGGACGTTCATAAGCTGCGGGCTGGCGAAGGGTCGAGGGCGTTCGGTCGGGTAGGGGGCGAGAAGGAATAAGGCGAAGGAGGGCCCAACGACCTCTGACCTCCCTGGGAACCACCAAGCCCTCGAGGGACTGTTCGAGAAAGAAGCCCAGGAATCCGGCGGACCCACCCGGCCGAAATACTTCCACAAGAGCTGCCGCCGCCTCGAATCGGTAACCTCGAATCGCTTCGTATCGCCATACTCGATAAAACATCGATCGTGAATTAATTTGTCCACCAACTAACCCGACAACCCTTCTCCATACTAATTTAACGATTTAAACGTTACGGAATTAAGCTTCGTCTTTGTTAGTATATTATTTAATCACAGTAGGGTGAAATATTTAGGTGAAGCAGGAAGAATAATTGTTAATTTAAAAATTCTTTGTAAACGAATGAATTGTCAATGACCGAAAGGAAATTTCACCTTCGGCTGCTTCTTTTTTTCGAATTTTTATTTTTTTAAGGAAGCGACAAATATTCAACTGTATAAAGGGTGGTACGATATAGTACGACACATCGATAAGAACCTCGGAATATTTTCACATTTTATTCCATAGGGAATTGCGAGAACGACCGTGACTGTTCTTTCTATTTGATGAATATTATCGGGATATGGATAAGAATCGACAATCCTCTTAACTTTCTATCGTGATACACGCTGACTTTGACATTGCACATTGCAGCCGTCAAATGCTCGCAACAATACGAATTAATCGATATTCGATCTGCTTCGTTAAACGTTTCGTGACTGGTCGAGATAACTTTACCCCTTCCTCGGCTGTATTTCGTTTCGTTTTCGTTATCTTCTCTTCGTCGAACGAACGATCACGTAGCGTACAGCGATTTTATTGAGCCGGGATCGCGAAATAATCGGCCTGGCTGAGAAATCCTACCGAGTGTTAATGATTTCCTGAAGATTGAATCTGTTCCCCGCGGGCATTGATTTCTCAGTGGTTGAAGGAGTTCTTATTAGTTAGAATTAAATTACAAAGGATGGTGGAGATTGGTTCTTTGGAAAATAGAAGATCCGTTCAAATTCTCAAAGTCGAGCTCCAACCCAGTGTTTGCATAGTACGAAAAGGGGGTTAATACCGTGTGATTATAATTTCCAGCGTATAAAGGATAAAAAATTATTTGATTCGAAGGGAAGAAAGGTAGAAAAGAATGCTTCAAAGAGGGTCCGGGCGTACGGAATCGAGATCTCCCTAGGACAACAGAATGATCGATATAGACTTCAAAAATCGGCCGTGGGACAAAGTAAGCCGGCCGGTGCGCGTAATAAAAAAGAAACTGAGGGGAACGTTACCTCGAGGGAATTTCGAAAGGGTATCCCTCCCCCGTTTTTGTGAATCGTGATACCCGGCAATTACGTGGCACAGTCACGGTGATTGGCTGGGTCGTTTTCGCGGGAAGCATGGACCAATCGAAGCACCGGTATGCCTCCTCTTTCTCTCTCTTTCTCTGTTCTCCTAGAGTACTTGCTGGCAACGAGCACGCTCCCGCCTTTAGTCTAGTCAGAGAGCTGCACCTGTGAGTGAACCTGTAGCGTGCACCTGCAACCCGAAATCTAGCCGTGTGTCTCACCGACTCGCCGCTCTTCGTGGATCCAACGATCGTGATCCCTCGAATCGGCCCGGAGATCTCCGGCAAATTACATTTCCAACCCACCCCCCTCTGATCGCTAGTAATACACGTGTATATAATAGAATAGGAGGGAAAGTTCTTCGACAGTGTATGTTGCCTCTCGAACGAGAACAACGGAGAAAATATCCGTACCACGTCTGGTAATGACTCGGTGGACGTACGTTGCTCGGTGATCTCGCACGTGTCAGTGAACATGAAGAGTATTGTGTCGGAGGATGTTTTGTTGGGCCACGAGGATGATCGAGTGCGCGATACGATGAACGTTCGATGAACAATAACACGGTCTCTTTGGTGGTCTTACAGCGTGGAGGAAGAACCGAAACGGTCCTTCGCTCTTCAAAGTCCAAGCTTTTAATAACTTTGATCGGGAGGGAAACCGTGACATTGACTGTCATACGGTGACGTGCACACAGTCGCCTCGTTCGATGAGCGAAGAAACGTGGTCGCCGTTGGCTACACCGACTGAACGTGTCCTAGGGAATGCAGCGAGGGGACGCGAAGGAAGAACAAGGGGATACCGTACACTGGACTAACGAGTTTAATAGAGAAAATCATCGATGAACGCTGGTACCGCCACGCTAGTTACGCTCGATAACCATATAAATAAAATGGAAATGTAAAGGAGCCGGATGCTTAGCTAGACGTAGCCTGGGCAAGAAACGATGACACGGACAGAACGGCATGGATCACCGTCAGTGGATCGTGACGATCCGCATTCATGGATCCCCGGCGACTGTTAACGACGTTAGACCGTGAGATCGCCAATGATAAGATCGTACGATTCCGTGTGCTGTTATCGAGCCGCCTTGCCCATCGGCCTCGTTAATCAACCGCTCTGATTACCGGTTAAATGTTAATGAGTTTCCGCGAGATCGTCGTGGACGGATCGCCGTCGATCATCCACCGAAAGAACTAGAAACAGGTAACGTTCTTTTCGTGTGACATGTCGATTGAGACATCGTCCATCAGCTACGGTGTAAGAAATCGTAGCAGACGATATGTGACAGTCGCGTTTAGCCGATTTCGCTTTGCCGAGTTAATCCGATCGGATTCCTCGCAGTGAGATCATCGACAAGAAGCGATTTTCCATCTTCTGTGCCTACGCAGGCTCTGTCCATCGTCCCCGGAGGCATCGAACCGTTTCTTTTCCATTAGGATTCCTCGTAGGCGCATGCAAATTCCGGAAATACCGACTATCATCCTCTCTTTCAAATCATCGATATAAGTTGGAATAGAAGTTTATTCATGCAGCTTTTGAAATTCATTTATATGGAAATAGGAATAGAATGTTTCTATTTTTACGATTCTGTGTTTTGATACAAATGAAAATTTAAATTGAATCGCTGGTTTTTATATAGTTGAATACATCTTAATACTTCGACTTACAACATCGAATTGCACTCGCGATACAGAAATTGTACTTAAGAAAAAGTTTACCTTCGTCTTTAATTCAATTTCGATCTTAACTGCACCTTTACAGTTAAGCACCTTTACAGACAAAAATATTCTCCACTTTACGTCTTATTACACCAGCCCATAGCCAAAGCTTGCTTTAATATTTGCTACAAGAATTATTAAACAAAAGATAAAAAAAAATTTGTTTTAAATAATATCAAAACTGAGCCGACTGGAAAAAACGTAGATAGTTACATTCATAGCCAGATTCGTTCGAACGTTCGTCGGATCGGAATGCAACGTAACTGTCCGCTAACAGAATCTAAGCTCACTAACTCGGTATTCAACGATTAGCCTGATGTATCTAAATTTCTTCCCGTCCTCGAGAATCGTAGCTTGAATTTCTTCAAGCCGTTCACCGCTGGAGCTAATTGCATCGCATGTTGCTTTACTTTTCCGGTTTCTGCGGCTTCGCGTTGCTTCTTCGTGGAATGCGAGCGAAGTGTACAAAGCGCAATGATCATAGATCGTGGTGGAGCGCCGACGCGACGAGGCGAAGAAGGAGAAATTACGCGCGTCCGTGGGCCCGGAAGCCACGTGCACGCGCGCCAGTCTACACGTGCTTGTAAATTCACGGCCACGATCAGCGTTGAGCGTGTGCGTGCTCGTGTTCCGCCACCCCGCGAAACGACAGGAAGTTTGTGCTGTTCGCGCTCGTAACGTCCTTTCTCTCTCTTTTTCCTTCGCAGCCCCTGTCAAATTGACGTCCATTATGTTTTATAGCAGCGCGAAACGCGGAGGCGTTCCTCACTGTTTCGTGGTTATATTATGCGCGTTGAGAAAATTCTGCGTCGTTTCGAGGAAATAAAGAATAGGGATAGAAAATCTGAGCTTTCTTGTACGATAATTTATTAACTACTAATATTAGTGCCCCAACAAGCGACAAGTTGTGGGTTATAGGCTTCTATTTTATAATTTTTCAATTTTTATTTTGAATCGTAAATTTCATTGACGTTGATAATTTGTCATTTACGATCCATAAGTTAGGGTTGCGTTTCTTTATATATACATTCCTCTTCTCTTTTTTCATTTCCTTATATTTGTTCATTTCTATCTTACTTCTTTTTCATTTTTTAGGAAATGGAAGCTTGAAGTTAGAATAATATTTCTAATCTTCTTTTCTCGTGAGTGCTATTTCAGGAGATTAGTTTATTCATTTTAATCTACAACCATTCCATGCGCTCGTCGAATTACGATTATTCGCCAGAGGAAAGTTGTTTTTGTCGTCTTGAAAAAACTGCGAATGCTGTTACTTCTACGTGGTTACATACTGCGTAATATGTATGAATAATAATACACGTGGTCGTAAATTACAGAGAACGTGTGTGCACGTTTTTTGCGACCGATCGTACGCTTCCTGAGATCGCCCTATGTTCACCTATAGTGACGAAAGTGTTAATTGTTACGTATCGACGAACAGCTGTTTTTTCTTCTTGCTATTAAATATTAATATAATCTTCAGGCTCATGCGCCAATGTAACTGTTACAAACAAACATTTCATATTTCTAACTACGTAACGAGATACCAAACAGGATATCGTTGGTTTGCCGGAGGAGCGATGCGTCTGAAAAATCGTAACTTCCTAGATATTTGGAAAAATTAATTGCAAAATTATAGTACTTCGAGCAAGATAATAATTCTTAAGTCAATTAATTTTAGTTCGTCAGGTTCTCCCATTTCTTCTTTTTTTTCGCAAATATTTAAATAACTTACGAACTTTCCTTAATCTCGCGTCACTCTTCTACCAAACGCTTCACCCTTCTCAAACAAACCGATTTCTCACGAAGTAATCTTTCCATACGTCACGAAAACGGGATACAGCGATTTGTAAAAGTGGTCGGTCGGCGGACGATCATTAATAAATGGCGATGCGCCTGCGCGGGTTCAAAATGCGCGCGAAACGCGTGAGATATACGGCCGATGCAAATAACCGGGTACGAAGCGGCGGCACAATGCGATGAAGCTTTGGGAAATATTTTATTGCGGCTCACGCTGGAATCGACGTAATTCACACTTTGACCGTCGAACCGATAAATTTCCTGTGCTCGTGATCGCGCGAGCCCCGCCGCGTGCAGCGCATCTCCTCTTTCCGATGCGTTCACCGGCCCGGTCCCGTGGGAGCCCGTGGCATTCCACGAAGCGAGTAAACGAGTAAATTTGTAGGTAGAATACGCGCCTCCTCGGCCCGATCGAATCCCATAAGTCACGTCTCGAATACAGTGTTTAACCTGCGAGCTTATCGTCGATCGTTATCCCCGGTTCCACCTTTGTAAAAGTGTACGCGCGTGCGTGAATACGTACGCTTGTCGGCCTTAAATGTTCCGCGAGCATCGATGAAAATCCGCGAAAGCGACTCGATGATTTCATAGAACCGATTTAGGATTCCTCTAATTGGGACAGTCGTTGATTTAGGCTCATTTATCGGCGAATTCGAGACGATCTTTTATTTTTCACGTTTCTTTGCTCTGGGATATTTTCATTCCTTCGGGATCGAGTATCTTTGAGAGTAAATCGAAAGAAAATTGTTTGACGTGGAAAAAGAATTATCGATGCATTCGAGACAATTTGAAATTTATGCGATGTGAAATATTTTACGTAATGGGATCGATCGTGTTTCTTGAACTTGAACTGAAAGTTTGTCGATCGATAGATTGAAACTAGGATCAGTCTTAAATTAAAAACCTTAGAATTCGATTAATTAATATAATAGAGTGTTAAAATAGAGTGTTGTATATATGTAAAATAGAGCACGAAGTTTCGCGAAGTTCTTGGGTTTATATAATAACGTAATATTCGATTATCTTATGGAATTCCCTTGAAATATAGTGCTTTCGTTATAAGGTCTAGAAAATAGCTAACACTAAGTATAAAGATTATAGTTTAAAAGGAGAAAAAGTAATGGCACATATTTAATGAGACGTATTCAATTACACCGTACGCTACATCAGCTTTTTTATGGCCATGGTCCAAGCAACGTCTTAAAATCCATTTACAGGCTAAATCGGATAACCTATACTTTGGCTCTAACAAATTGTTTCAATTACGAAAAATAACAAAACGTACGGATAACATCGAGCAACATCAGTACACCTTATACCTCCGGCAATTACGAGATGTGCTCGCACAGTGATTTCACTCTTTCTAATCATATCCTCTTTTTCTCTTCGAATATCTTGGTTTCGAGGCTCTAAAACTCCAATGCTTTGTGTTTCAACATTTTTGGATAATTTTTCCGTTCCATCTGACAAGTAAACGGAATTCCAATTACGAAAAATCGAGTTCCCATCGAACAATCCATTCTAACAAAAAAGAAATTTCTATGTCCGATATCGGATTCGTCGAATTTACTCAAAGTTAAAGGAAGTAAACGACGAAAACAGATACGGAAATAACAGTTTAAATAGAAATCGTTCTACATACTCGTGGTATGAAAGAAACGGTGCCGGTTAGCGGAGCCACGACACGCCGAGCGATTTTCTAGCTGGTCAGATGCAGCCGTTTGCGACCGTCTCGTGGATCGATGGCTTCGTTAAAACTGTTTCAAGATCGTCGTCGTAACTGGTCGTGACCGCGTAATGCGATTTCTGTACTGTATGTATGTCGTTAATTTCAGGAGACGATCTAGGAAATTAATAACTGCCGGCTCGAGCAAGATTCCAGAGATGATACTCGCTGCTATTAAATGGTAAATCCAAAGCCCGTAAGAGGAGAGCAGTATCGATCGGGAATACGGTTGTTGGATTATACGGCACGTCGAACAGCCGTGGGCAAAAAGTGGTAGCGGCCAGTTTTGTCAGCTACGCTTCGATTGGCAAGTTGACGTTAAACAGCCGCCGCCGAGATGAATGATAGTGACAATTCTAATTAAGCGGCTACCCGATTGAGTCGGACCGTATTAATTACCGGCGGACCTCGAGGCACGTGCCGACTATCCGTGTTACCCCCTTTGATTTCTCTCTGCTCAACATTTTCACCATCTCGCGTTTCAACGTTTCAATTCATTACCATCGACGCTACCGACGTTTTACAGCGGTGCTATATGGTTTTAAACGATGCTACGTGGCTTTGTCCGAAGGTTCAGGAATCCTGAGATTCGGATTTTCGAAGCTCGTGAAGATTCAGAGCGTTGAAGCCGTGAAATTTAGGGATTTAGGGAACTCTGCAATTCTAAGATCTAGAATTTCAAAGCTGTTGCTCTCTATAGAGCGATGTAGCAGATTTGTAAATATATCTGAAAATTCTAGAATCGAGAGAGTTGCTACAACGAGGAGGCAGTTAGACTTTCCAATAATTTGAGACCAATTACGTCTCTTAATATCTTTTCTATGAAAGCAAAAAGATCGCAACCTGAAATTAAGATACTGTGCGTCTGATCGTAGTACACAAATGGTCTTACGTATAAATAGACAATAGTCTTACGATTGAAGATGAGAAGATTCACGAGCTAAAATTAACATAGTCTTGGCGCTATGATTACAGGGGACCTGAAGAGGCGACACTCTTGGAGCAGTGAGGTCGACTACCAGCCGGCGGAAACGGAAGCCGTAGCGACACCGGGAGGAGATCCCGCTGCCCCATCCTCGGACGAGGAGGACAGAGGCTCGTACAAGGTAAACCGCACGATCTCTAATCGCAATCCTGAAGATCTATTCGTGGAACACGTGCATCTTAGACGCCTTAATTCCGTGCACGGCTGGTAAAGACAATGTACCCTTTGTTCCATGAAATCACGACTCTCTGATCCCGTTTTGCCAAGTAATTAAGTAGCTGCGGGGCGTGTATTCGCTTCAAATGGTATTACCCTTCCTATGTGGCTTTTTTTCGTGCCATTTTTGCAACGATGCACGGGAATCAGTCGAATGAAACGAGAACGCCGATAATTGGCTTTTATATGGCTCGAAACGTGGATCGAATTCAATCTTTTAACGAGAGCCAGATTTTAATTATTTTACACACGATTGGTCATCTTGCGTAATTGATACGGGTACGTGTGGAATAGTAATTCGATTCGGCAACCTTCCTTTTTACAGTCGTAAGTTTAAGTCTTTTGCCTCAGAACGCTTTTGAATCCGTAAAATCAAGTGTTTGTTTTATTTGGTAGCGGAAATCTGAAATTATAAGTCGAAAGATATCGAACTCACAGTTTGCTATTTCGATCTTCGAATTTTCAATTTTATTGCAACTTCTTCACTACCGCTTTTGTCTCGCGATTGTTGCATCGTAGTAGTACTTATAAACGCTGCACAACAAAAATAAATGGTAAACCGGTCTTTCTTAATTATTAAAACTTCAAATTACAAGGAAGGACGAAGAATCCTCGCGTTCGTTCCCACAATCAGTTCTGCTCTTGCAAGTCGAACGATCCATCCAGGGATGTATTGTCCCTGGAAGTTCACCACGCAACGCCAGGATTTCTGCAGTTGCAGTTGTTAAAGCCTCTCGGGTTTTACGGTGCTCGCTGTCTGGCCGCAGTAGTAAAAGGAAATGCACCGTTGCGTTGCGGCCGTTACGCATGGACCGTCTCGTGAGCAATGATCCGCTTGTGCATATAAAACGTAATTTTGGTTAAACGCTCTGCGCTCGTTCCGTGGTCCCTTCGTATTCCCATCATTTTCATGGGAAAAGTGCTTCACCCTGCCTTCTCCGACTCGTTTTTTGCCTAAGTAACCCTGGTGGTTTCGGTTTTGCGATCTGGCCCTCGTAAAAAGTCCATCCTCCGATCTCTTTTTATGCTCGTAGGTAAAATATTACGTGGTCTCTTTCGCGGTTTCTTCTTTCATCCGGTATATTGATCGATCTATAACGTACTTTCGATCCTTAACTTTTCTATGGTGAAATAAACATATATTAAATCGTTTGTTAGAATTTTGAATTCGATAGTCGAAACTTATAGCTTCAGATTGCAAGATTGAACCTAATCGAAGATTAATCCTTCGTACTGTCGGTTGTTTTAGCACGAGACTATGAGAGTTAGAAAATTTAAACTTTAAGAACACGATCCAAAACATAAATTAAGATGCACGACGAGCGCTCTAAGAAAGTCACTTTTTCTGACCACAAAAGTCTCGCTACCACCATAACCATATCTTAGCCACGGTTCTCGCCTCAAGAAACTCATACGACTTAAACCTTACAATTACCCTTCGTTCCCTAAAAACTTCACTCTTGAACCAGACTCTACTCCGCGCTACAATCAACGCACCCCTAAAACCAGCCTTCACGAAACAATCAGTCGATCGCCGATCAATTCTGCCGCCGTAACAGTTTGCGTAGTTCCAAGAAGCTGAATCGTACCGACAAAGCATCTACATAAACCTCCGTGCATCTAGTCGTATTTCGTGAGCGAGAAATCCGCCGGTTTTCTCGGAAGCGATCGCGCCTCCGCGAAGCGAACAGCCCCCGCTTGAAGAACGCGAGAAGTAAAAGAAGACCATGAAAAGGAAGAAGATCAGTTCGTAAAGAAAATCGCGGCCGGCTAGAAACTCGCAGGCTGTTTTGCCACGCTATTTTTACAAGAGCGTGCAATTTTAGGATTCTCAAGTTTCGAAACAATGGAGTTTCAGGATTCGAGAGTTTCGAGCTTTCGCTCTTTCAACTCGGAGGCTGTGAATTCTACGACCGTAATATCAGAATTTTAGAATTTCGAAATACTAAGCTTCAGAATTCGACAGTTTCGAGGCTTCAGATTTTGGAATTCGGCAGCTTCAAGTCTTTGACTTTTTAAAAGTTTAAAATTTCGAGGTGTCGAGGTTTACGAGTCGAGAACTCCGACTCTCCGACTTTGGAGTTCTAAAATTTTGAGATACGATGCCTTGAAACTCGTCAGCGTCGAGACTCTATTTTCTTGGAATTCGGAAGCTTTGAATCCGTAATTTTGGAATTCTAAAATTTCGTAATAGAGAGCTTCGCAATTCGACGGTTTTGAAACTAAATTTTAGCACGTTCGAGAATTAAAAATCCATGACTTCGCAATCCTAAGATTTGAAAATGTAGAGTGATGCAATTCACGAGCTTTGACACAGTTTTCTTTGAAAACAATCGCGTCTCAGCTAAGCGAACGACGCTTAAAGGAAGATGAAGAGGAAGGAGATCGGCTGATGAAGAAAATCGGACGCGGTCAGAAACTAGAAGGCTGTTTCGCGGAGATATTTTTAGAGGAGCCGCGTGTAACGAGCGCGAGGCATTCGCCGTTTATGTCGAACGTTCCTCTTCTTCCACGTTTTCTTGATCGCAAAACGCCCTGTCTTCGAGGAGCCCTGAAGTGAAGGACGACGTCGAAAAACTATGCTACTCTATGCACGTAATGGCGAGCGACTCTTTATTTGGAAGGGAATTTTTCGGCGCGCCGGGGTGGCTTCTTTGTAGAGCTGCGAGGATTCCAACACGATTTCCGCTTCTTCATTTGTGTAGACTTGTTTCTGTTTGAGTCTATATACATATACATATATACAGTAGATGGAATACTAACGATTCGAAGCATAGTCGAAGGTATTTTTTCCAAAAATTAACAAGCAACTTGTTACAGGTGTTACACGTAACATATTACAAGTAGAAGTTAAAGTTTGTGATTTTGATAGTATCGAAGTTAATGTAATAAGCGAGAGAAAGTTAATTATCATGTTTGAGGATAGCCTGTGACGATGAAAGAATCGTCCAACGCTTCGACAGTGAACGAAATATTTCTTCGTTTGCAAACGGTGTATTACAATTAGAATTGTTAATTATCAGAATCGATGAAACAATAACAGAGATAATAATAACGCGAGATCCTCCACACGGTACGCACTGACGCCGCTTTCTACTGTATTAACAAAAACTTCAAATGCTCGTACATCAATAAGCAACGTACCATCGATTTATTACGCCATGAAACTATTCAAAATAAAAGAAGCCATACACGATCTATCCTCGAGTCCAAACAGAAACCACCTTTATTGATAGCACATCAGAGCGAACACGCGTAACACCCAATAGCGACGTGTCTTTCATTATACCAGCCGTCCTTTGAAAAGCAGAACTCGCATAGAGAAGAGGACGACGACACGGTCGGCCATTGAATATGACGTAATAAATGCTCGGTGGTAGAGTTGGACTTGGTTTTTCAGTTAGCCCTGGAATTACACGCAGGATCGCATGGCAGGCGTTTAAATCAAACAAATCGCGCGGCTCGACTTACGAGCGTTAATTGCTAGACTATGCGCCTCGTCTACCAAAGGGACTTTATTGCACCGGAAAATCAGGCACGTTACCGTTAGCGGGTATACGCGTCGCGGCCATCTGCGTGGCACGGCAAAGAGCATAAACGTGTAAATGCCTGATAATAATCCGGTCGAAAGGGCGGACAGGGGGATAACTCGCGCGTTTCTCGGTGAATAGTCGCGCGAACCGCAGTTTTACGAGTCTCTGCACCACCTTCCTTCTGAACACCTACACTGTTTGTCGTGCGAACAGAAACGAATTGACGATTCGGTGATCGTGACGCTCCAGCAGTTTGTATAGAAGCGGGTGGGGGTTGATCTTGGACCTTTAATATCTTCGTGATTGCTGTGCGAAGTATTGTACTTTGGTTAAATCGATCAACTCTCTGGAAACTTCTTCGTCGTGATACTTTGATTTCTCAATTAGTTTAACTTGCTTAATCCCTTTCGAATTAATCTTCTTTTAAATTTCTGTACGTTCAGTTCCTTTTAAGTCTCTTGCTGTCTTCCTCCTCCTTCTGCTGTCTATACGATCCGAGATGAATGTTACATTTCATTACCAAAACGTAAATAATCTTTAAATATCCGGTTTTTTGTATCCCACGTTTCTTACGAATAAAGCATTTCAGGGAAGAGATATCTGAAGAGATGCGAATGCGAATGGAAAAGGAGAACAGCAGGATCGTGCAATTTTGGGGGAATTTTAATATGTTTAGTTCCTTGTAAATTTATCTGCTAGAAACTAAGCAAATGGAAAAATACTTTATCGGAGCATAAAACTTTCCATTCGTTGTTTCGCCGTCTTACAATAAAATCAGAGGAAAATCTATCAGCCACTCGATATAAAAATCCCTGAAATATCGCTTAATTTCTCTGAATCTCCTTCCAGATTCGCGGTCAGTCTGATTGAATTGTGATATAGGGATGACGTATTAAAAGGCTTGGCGTTTTGTAGACAAAGAAATCGCACGGTTAACGTAACACGTAAGAAAAAAGAGACCTCGTCGTAATATCCTAGATTGTTGCGTTCCGCGAGTAAACGAAGGTATAAACGGTTTAACAACCGTTCATTCGAGCACCGTTCGGAGATCAAACTAGACGTCGTAATTACGTTTTACGAGGGTACGAAACGAGAATGGGGTTGGGTGTCGTGGCAGTTTAAGTAAACAATATTGAAACGTCGAGAATGTGGTGTAAAGGCGATGATATATAAATAAATATATGTATTATCTTATTACTATAATTAGTTTATTTACAATAAATGGATTAAACAGATGTTGATTAAACAAGAAACGATGGTTGTTTAACGTGAACTAATCACAATAACGCATTATAATTAAGACAACTAGATAATTAATTTGCAACTCTCGTCACCACGGATTCAACCCTCTCTCGACAACGCAATTCGCACTCTCTGGCTTCTCGGCTTCTCAACTCATACCGCTGTTAATTCGTTTATGTCCCTTAGCAACCCCTTGTCTTTTGTCTTAGCCTCGTATCTTTTGTCTTAGCCCCACCACGCACAGCTCAGCAACCGCTTGTGTAATTCACATGACACCCCGCAGACCCTTCGTCCACGATACTACATATATTTTATAATTTAACACATACAACAACATAATCGAAGATAATAATGAAAAGTAGCAGATATTTGAAGGAAGTGTAATTCACGGAGTGATAAACCACTGAAAATTGTTCACGAAAAGCTGTTTACAAAAGTATTAGGCACGTGACAAAGACGTGTAATTATCGAGATCGTTTGAATGAAAGATGGTCCAAAGTCACGAGATCGCTTGAACATAGAAGAAGGTCATGCTAAGGTTATTTAAAGATCATTCGACTAAATCGATTAAGATTCTAGTGGTTCAAGAGCAGACTAATGACATTGGAAGAACAATCAAGACCATTTAAGTGGAATAGTAAATTCTGTAAACTGGTTTTCTTAAGTAGTCGTGTTGCAAGCTCGTTAATTCCAACTTTGTTGCCAAGAAAATGGAAATTCTAATTCATTGAATTTATCGAGAGTGGTTCGAGTATACTATAGAGAATTCCTCTGTATATCGATTACAGTGTTTGTCGATCGCGCAGATAGAAGCAGCCGCGTTCGCGACATTTCTCGCTAATGTTGCTCGTGGATAACGTTGCAAAGAGAATTTCCTGACCATTACTAGGAATAACGTATCGATGTTGCAAGCATCAAAGTTCCGCCTCGCAACTATCGTAGATACGGTTCCTTTCCCATCTAATCTTATATTACAATAAAGATCAAACCAACTTGAACTTTCTCAGAGTTTATCTGTGAAATATTATACGTTCTTGCTACCCGTAGTCATCGCTACAACGTACGAGTTCTCACCCTCGCAAAATCAACTCTTACGGATTCGTTCGTCCTCTTCAGAGGCGAGAAACAAATCTTTTAAACAATTTTTATGGATCCCGAAAAATAGCAGGGATATCGTTACTCGTACCGCTGACAATAGGAAAAAGAGGAAACAAAGAAAGAGGGTTGCATGAAAGCAGCAGACAAGAGCGAAGGAAGAGAAGTACAATTATTAGGAAATAAAGTACAAGCAGAAGAAGAAAGTAGACGAACGAACGAAGAAATGAATAAACGGATGAACAAAGGGTGAATGGGAGTAATGTTCGTGTGAAGATAAAGTATTTAGAGACAGAGGGATAACCAATGAATCGATATATCTTTACGCTATTGTAGATGTCTGTAAGTCTATCTTTAATTTCGCTTCACGTTTATCAACTATATAAAACCAAGCTCGATCTCCAGGCAACCAGGCTGAAAGGAATAAACACGATACAATAAATTACGATATTTCTAGCGCTGACAGGGCTCGAGTTGCACGATTACACGCTGAAACCGTGTCTCTAGCAGCGAGAAACATTCGAAACGAAGAAACGGAACGTTTCAGACGAAAACGCGAGAAGATCGAGCGAGGGGGATGGGAAAAGTGGTGGCGTGCACGGTAATTCGAGCTAAGAGGTTGTAATTAACATCGCGCCAGCCGGCGGAGAAAGGCGGACGCGAAACGAAAGGGAAGAGGAAAGCCGAGGGTCTACTCGATGGACGTTCGGACAACAGGGAACGGGGCTACGAGAGAAACTCTTGGCCGGAAAGGTCGAAGAGGTTAAATATTCCGGGAAGGGAACCAACGACGATCTGCGAACACGCGAGTAAAAACGTGGAAACGCGTGACCTTTAAATCAATCACAGGTTCGGAGCCGCGCCGGCAGAATCTTCATTCTCACGCTCCCCAGAGAGTTCCATTCGATTCGTTCTATTTCTTTCCTCTCCTCTCTCGTACGTGATGTTCGCGAAGAGGAAGTGGAAGAAGACACAGCCAGGGTTCGCTCGAGTAACTTGCAATTTGGCCCATCCAGCCTCCACTTCTCTTCCTCCGGAGCAGCGTGAGTGGCTGACCTTTGCACCGATCGCGATTTCACGAGGACTCGGGTTCACGTTGTAAAAATTGTTGCCAAGTTCTGCGAATTTCACACGTTCCAAGTCGTACATTCGAATCGTAGAAAATTTTGTATTTTTTAATTCAACGATCATTCGACGAATACGATGGTGGAAAATTCGAACATTGCCCGTAGAAATCGTAATCGAGAGATGTTTAGAGATTTCGATTGTGGCAAAAGTTGAATAAGTTTGCAAATATCAGTTAGCTCCCTTAGATGTTACGTCTACGACGAGTCGTTTTGTTTCGTCATTAGAAATTAAAACTTGTGTGAGAAAGGGGGAATACTATGGTAATTAAAAATTCGTTAATGCCTCGCGTGACTTGATGACGTATTCGTAAGAATGATTCGGCGGGATCAAAGGATCTCAATAGCATGCGAGGTGCATAAGTCAGTGGCAACGTCTTCATGTACGTCTCTATGCCGTGACTCGTCGATTCCATTTTCTGCATCTTCAGCTTCGTTATTGTGGGAATGCCGCGGCACGTTGATTCAAAGATCATCGACTAAGCGACTAAAGGTGTACGGTGATGAACGAGCGTCCTATTCTTTTCGTACAAGCAGCCGATTAATATCGCTTCTCGTGATCGTAAACTAGAAACAAAGACCGAAAGCACCATTTACCTGCAAGATCATCCGTAAAAATTGCAACTCGATAGAACAACATAATTCAATTAACCTATCGATCTCGTCAAACCCACCAAGACACCCGTCTCTCGCAAACTGCTGAAAGAATCTCAAGTAAGAAAACGTATCACCCAGCTGTAACGTTCCAAGGCTAAAAGTCACCAGCTATAAAAGCTCGTACAGACACGTCCACTAGTTTAACCAAGTAACGAGTAACCGCCACAAGATCGCCTGCTACGTAGAAAGTGTACAGGATATTAATACGAATTTCAGATACAAATTTGCTCGATTAATAACGTCTGACGAGGCAAGTTTTAGCGTCCACACACGCTAACCTACTGAATTACTCGTCGCTCGACTAAATCAGCGGCTGCGTCTGTGCGTACCTGAACACGTTCCAATCAATTCCTACGCCGAGCAATGCGAAGAGAGCAACCAGTAGCCGAGACTCGTGAAACGCGAATCGGGTGACGAACCACATGGTCCGTACGTTTCACGTTCCAGGGAAATTGATACCGTGCGTCCAAGGTGGACAGATAAGATCGAGGTGGCCGCGAGCGAGACGCTAAACTAATGTCCCGTGCACAGTGGCGCGCGAGATAGATATCTTGAGAATTTCATTAGCATGATCCGAGAAGAAGAAGGAGGTTGCTGCCTGGGCTCGCGCCGCCATCACGTTCTCTCCCTTTTTAACTTGTCACCCGGGGCTAGCTCGCGTGTTCCTTCGCGCCATGGACCAGCCTTTCTGTCACTTAAACCGGACCCTCCTTCTTCTCCACCTTGCCCAGACTTATTTCTTTCTCAGGACTCCGACCAGCTGATTAGTCCACCAAGCGAGTAGATTCCTAATTACTCGAGAGTGAAACGCTTCTCTTTCGTCTTGTCTCCACCTTTTTGCGTCCCGTTCGGCGCTTATTGAAATCGAAGTTAACGAGGACACGGTCCTGGTTAGTACCGATCCCAGGATCTTCCACGAGGATTTATGGGACGTGTTGCGCGCCTGCCGTTCCTATTGTATCGCCTGAGTTATCTTTCAGCTAAGAGTTCTGTGTCCCTATTCCGATTGGTTTAGAGGTATATTGGATGTTTATTTCAACAGAGAGAGAGAAAGAGAAAGATAAGGAAAGATCCATTATTTCGTACAATTCGATATACAGTTTTCGATTTTTTCGTTCTGTGTAGAGATAAATTGACGCGTCTTTCGGTTCTATTATACCCGTGTATTTGTTATATGTCCTGAGAAATCGAAGGTTTGAACGCTATCGCTTACGAAATGTCTCTTATCAACTTTTTTAACGAACTATTTAATTCGAGGCTAGCGAAACGTTACAAATATACTTTGGTATATCTAGAATTAGAACGAGCACACTCGTCCATATATTTCTCTAATTTTTCCAAAATATTCTAAATTAAAATTCGATTTATCATTGAAAATAATTGGAAATCACCGACTAAAAATCACCAGTGTTCCGCAGGACCTAGGGGCTGAAGCATAGAATTTCTCTATCTCCGAACACCTTTTAATCACATAATCCGTAGAGGTGGAAGAAATTATTATTTGACTTTCGCAAAACGTTATACTCGCGCATCTTTTTTTGGCTACGTTATCCAAAGCATTCGCGTTATTGAAAATTTGTTGGTCCATGAAATTTATTACCTTGTTCCGGTCGTCCTAAAAAATGGAATAACGTGGATCGCCGATGACCACTGTTGGCAGTCGGCGTGTTAACCGAGGAAAAAGATATATTTGAAAAAGAAAAAGGAAAAAAGGAGCGGTGAAAGTAGTTTCGAGGTAATCGGTCGGCCGATCACCGGAAGAATCATCTCGTGGCGCGTAACACAAAGGGCTCGGTATAAATTATAACGGCGTTCCGGGGGCATCAGAATGGCTACTTAGCCGGCCCATTCACCGCGTAAAATCGAAAGCCCGGCCCGGGTGAAACGTCTTCATTTTTCATGGCCACGAGAGTCCCGGGGTTGCAAAGCGCGTTTTTCCCCCGGGGCTAACCCGCTTCATTACCCCTTCGCAAAAGAGAGAATATAAAATTCCCGACGTATTCGATCAGCCGTGAACAAATTACTATATAATTTTCCCGCCGGCGCGATTATTCACGTTAATGGTGCAATAATTCATAGGAACGCGTTTGCAGCCCGGGTCCAACGGCCACGTGAATGTCTTCGGAGATCGGTCCACGCGAGAGGATGAAACGCTGTTGAAAGATTGCACGGATAGTCGCGAGCCCCGATTCGTTTAATGGAAACGTGCTTGAAGCCGGGAGCCGCGCGATTACACCAGAAGAAAAAAAAGGAGCAGCTTTTTTCTTAATGGAAAATGAACGGGTTGTTCTTTTAGATGAATTTTCGTAATAGAATTAAAGTGGTTTCAGCTATAGGATAATGTGAGAAAAGGAGGGTTATTTTCTTGATAGATTGCCAATGTGTTGTTCTTTGGAATTTTCGTAATGGTATTATGTAACGGTAAATCGGTTTCGGTTATGAAATAATATAGCAAAAGGTGAATTCTTTTCTTAAGGGAAGACATGTTCAAGGATTGGCTTAGACGCTGTAACGTGAAAAGAGGATTCTTCTCTTAATGTGAAACTCTTAGAAGAATCTTTGTATAATCCAATATCAGTTTCTTATCGTATCGATTCTTACATTATCAACCAGCAGCTCCAGTTTCCTATCTCTTCGATACAGAATTTTTCTTTTCGGAAAAGAAAGATAAATATCTATGAATTTTTGATATTCGCGTTATCGATGTGTCCGCTGTAGAATGGGAAAGGTACAGAGGGTTGAATCGATTGGGGTTAGTTCTCTGGTAACAAAAGACAATTGCAGTTGTTCGGAATGTACGACGATTAAACGACTATAGTCAACGACCTATTTAGTCAATTTTCATTTATCGCTAGCTGGACAAAATAGACAAAATTTAATTTTATTTCAATTTCTCGTTAACTTCTAAATTACGTCGATTAATAACGATAAATGATACGACACATCCTAGCCCTTGCCATAATCGCAAAACGTCGTGCTTGTTTCTAGTTTAGAATCTGGCTAAAAGTGTGTTAATCTAACGAAGAAAAATGCTCCTAACCACCGTAACCACAACAGGATTCTTGGGAGACCGCAGTGTCCCTGGTGGCGCGAGTCCTCCACTTCCGGGTCTCATTGTTTCCTATGAAAACGAACGAGACCCAAGAGTTGGAAAGAGGAGGCCGCGGCGTAGAAATTTTACGAGGCGGTCCGTGACGTTCGTTCGTAAATTTCACGATGGCCATGGCTGGTATTTATGCGAGTCGACAGCCGTAAATTTCCACGACACGGTAAACCACGCCGGGGACAAGCGTGCGTCGACGAATAATTCATTTCCGCCAGAGCCAGTCCGCGGGCTAATTGAACGCCTATGAGACGAATTAATAATCCACTTTGTAGAAAGAGCTGCACAGGCGAAAGATTTACCGCGATCCGACCCATCGTGGCACAAGCTCGCGGAAGTGCAATATATATCCTATCTTAGAGCAAACGAACCTATGGACGTTGTTGTCGTAAGTAACAGCGACGAGTAATAACAACTCGTTATTAGCGCGTTTGTCGTTTAATAAATTAGAGAGGCATGCGGGTGTGGGCACAAGATGATCTTATGGGAAATACTGAACGTGTGATCCGAGTTTTAAGTTGTTGGTTTAACCCTTAGCAGACCGGTCATAGGTACGTAGTCTCAGTTTACACGACAGATTTTATTTATTAAAAATTATTGCGTTATAGGGATTCAATAAATATGCATAATAGATATAATACGTATGAAAATAAATACGTTCATATGGCTAGAAATAATTAGAATATCGTTATTACGAATGGTTTCATTGCATAATCTACAAGGCGACGAAATCCTATAGCCTTGATAGATTAACGTGTGACTCGTACGATTATTACGGTAAAGATCGAGCGTAACAGAAATTGACGAGAAAATCGAGTACAAAAATGAAAAGTGACGTGAAAAATAATCCTCCGATTACTTTGTTTGTTCGTTAAAGCGTTCACGGTCGAAGATACGGAAATTGTACGGTTTTAGATCGGATGAATTAGTACCTCCTAACGTGCCTTCTATAAATCTCGTTCAATGAATAACACGTTCATAAACTGGACAAATTTTTCATACGGCAGAAAAATAGAATATTTCAATTGATGCAATCGCGCAAACTACAAATTGCTACAATCAAGTGAACAATTGAGTTGGTTTTGCCAGGGTTGGAAATTACATTAACAACAGCTATAACGAGCCTCCTATTTCAATTTCTGAATGATCTACGCTTACACTTCGCTTCTAAAACGTCCTTTGATTATTCACGAACCTCAGCCGGTAGTCATTCTATTTATCTCTTGTAAAGGGAAGTGCACTTCTGTAACGCAAACTAGTCTCTTGAATAGCGCTCATTTCCCGTACAGCCACGTCTATTTACATTCGTGTAAGAAGCACACGTGGTGCTCGTTTCGAGCTGGTTATACCAACCAGTTAACACGACGTATTTTCCTCTTACAAAGAGGACAGAAACCGAAAGATACAAATGTTGACGGATGTTAAGAGTTTTTCCTCGACGCGTAAAAGCGAATTAAACGTTGAATGTTGGAATTACAGGAACATGGCTGTTCGGTGCAGACGGTGGACCTGGTGGCGGACTGTCCTTTACAGGTAGTGACACCCTCGTCGAGGTCGCCGTCACCGCCCAGATCGCCGACGCCCGCGACGCCCTCGACGCCCTTCGTACCTCCGAGGAGCATGGGGCAACGGCCAAGCACCCTGTTGCGCCCCAAAATCTCTTTGACCTGGGTGCTACGCGGGCAACAGCAACCTGCGTCCAACAACAGTCATTCTACCGCCAATGGGAACGCAGGTCCGTGGAATATGAGCGAAAGAAATAGTCTAAACTATGGGAAGCATGATGGAGCAATGATTTCGTTATAACGGAGTTCGAGTGAAACGTAAAAAAGTTGGGTCAATGCTTTAGATGCGGGGAATTTCGGACGAACGTAAAGCCTTTTGAGGGTCGAGCAGTCGTCCGAATGTGGAAAAATTGCGTCAAATAATAATTCGCACGTGAAGGGAGGAACCGAAGAGATCGAGTAACGGGTCGAGTATGGAGCTTTGGTCAGAATTGGGTCAGGCAATAATCCAAATATAGGAACCTCGCGTATGAAATTCGAGGCGAAGTAAAAACCTAACCGTATGAAAATTAAATTAAATAGCAGTTACGCAATGGAAAAGTTGAATCAGGCAATATTGCACGTACAGAAAATCGAGGTCGAGCAATACCAGTTGAGAAACTTAAGTCGTGTATACGTATACTTGATTCCTAAAGAGGAGAAATGACACGAGCTCCATGCAAGAAGAATAAATATCATAAATTACCGGTAATTTTGCTACTTCGTGGAATTCTAAGAAACAATGTTATCTTCGTATAGGTGGGAACGGCGATCGAGAGGGCTTGTCACGAGACAGTAAGGAAAGATCCTCGAAGAGGAGTGTGAAAAGCGTGAAAGAAAAAGATGGTTGTAAGGAGAATGTCGACACGGAGAAGCGAGAAAAGAAAGTCCTGCATAGAATAGAGAAGATCGAGAGGACGGAGAAGGTGGAAGTTCAAGAAAAGGTTCTCTTCTAATTAACATCTTTCAACGTGGAAAACACAACGCGTTAACAATTTACATTCACGTTTATTATCGTCCTCCTTTCAGCCTATCGGCAAGGAGGCACTGGCCAATGAGAGATCGTTGGACAGTCCTGTGGAGAAGCAGTCAGAAAAGGAATTTTCAGGGCTAAAGGAGGCGAAGGAGAAGGAGAAAGTTAAGAGGGCAGTGTCCGAACCATCTCTCGTATCTCGTGAGTCAACGTCCACGCCTAGTGGCCGAGAGAAGCACAGACATCGAAGAACCAAACGGTCCCACAAGCCCAGACCTCCGAGCAGATTTGGCTATGAAATCGCCGATCTTGATGCGTATCTCACCAAAGTAAGTACTTTTTCAATTATTAAAAACGAGACGATATGGCCTCTACAACGTTACTTTGGAAAATATTCCACATCTTTAGGCTTCTATAGAGAAACCTGCCAATATTCCCGTGGTCCTCTCGTTTCCATCCGTCCTGTACCAGACTCAAGGTGGTACTCAAGACGAGATGGCTCTCCCTCTTGGAACAGTGGTGAATGCTGTATTCAAGAACCAAACCTGGCTATACGTTCAAACTCCACACGGCCAGGAAGGGTACGTCGGGTACGCAGCTTGTCTACCATTGGGGATATTACCGCAACCAACCAGAGGACCTTGTTGGGAGGACTCAACAGACGTATTTCCTCGTCCCTTAGGTAATTTAAAAATTCATTTCCGATAGTATCGGTTCTAAAATTCATTTTTCATTAGTCTGTTGTTTCTTCCAGGTAACATGACTGATACGGAAAAGCTCAGAGATACAAGATCGGAATGCGGAGCTCGAGGCAGAAATCCAAGGGTAAAACGAGGTTCTAGGGATGCAGTGTCAGCCTGCGGAGAACGCAGTGTCGACAGATTGTACCTCAGGGCCGCGGCGAACGCTAGAACCAAAGGATCTCGGCATACTTTACTCGTCATACGTAACGATTATGAGGGTCAAGGTGGGAACGCTTTGAGCGTCTCCAAGGGTGACGTTGTTGCACTACTTAGCGATCACGTCAGTGATTGGTTCTGGGTCCGTTCCCGAGACGGCAGAGAGGGCTTTATACCTGCGGTAATAGCAGGTCATGGCTTTCTATGACTCTTACGTTGCTGTTGTTTGTCTAAAATTAGTTGCTCGTTCAATACCATTCGGAAATAAATTATCATTGTATTATATACCACCGCATCATTTGTCATTTAACATTTTTCTACGTTCGATTTCTTAATTAAACTTTGCTTTTTTCCAAATAAAACGCATATTGCTCCTTACAGTGAGAACTTGCTATTAAGTTTCCAACTAATTTTAGACGGATGTTAACTGTGTTTCTTTATACATATTTCATAAATGATCTATTAGTCGAATCTACCCGAAGCTGAGGATGACCGCGTTGCAAGAAATCACAACTAACAAACAGATACTTGTATATTTGTAAAAAGTTTTATATCGTATTTTATAAAATGCATATTGTATTAATATATTTATTAAAAAATATATATATATACATACATAATGAGATCAC
Organism: Bombus terrestris; assembly: GCF_910591885.1. Taxonomy (NCBI): domain Eukaryota; kingdom Metazoa; phylum Arthropoda; class Insecta; order Hymenoptera; family Apidae; genus Bombus; species Bombus terrestris. The sequence continues at coordinate 4,588,942 of NC_063271.1, read as the reverse complement.
ATTCTTCTGTAAATCAATCGGTAGGTTTTTCTGTTGTAATATTTTATTTCTATTAAGCAAACTTTAACATTAACTCGCGGTAATTAAAGTTCGTACAGACGTCTATGTTGTTCGAGGAACCGGCTATGCTGAACACTTTTTGTGGATTTTCCTGATATACAATACTATATACGGTATTGCTGGAAGTTGGCACTTTAGCTAACATTTCTCCTTGATAAGTTAGATGGTAAACGTGAGGTGCCGTCCCAGCAGCTATTACACGCTCTTCGTAGATGTTTGCCACGTGGATGCCTTCATCCGGAAGCTCGAACACAGTAGCTGCTTCCATCGTACGCATATGCCATAAAGATAAACTTGGACCACCACCACATAGCTAAATAATCATTATGTATCAAGTTTTCTTTAATCGTTACATTAAAATAAATATACGTTCTGCAGAAATAAAAAAAAAAGTATGTACCAGCCAATCTTCCGTGAAGTCTATGGCGCCAATCCATTTTCCAAATCTTGGTCTGGCAACTTTGTCTACTAAATGTGGAGTTAATATATTGGTGTTTTCTCTTTTTCGTAAATCCCACAACCTTACTGTTCCATCTTCGCCGCATGAAGCTAATTGATTACCCCTGTGAAAAGTGAAAAACTTTACGTACAAACTACATTATGTATTATTTATTAATAATTATATTATACATACATTAAGGATAGGCAATGAATATAGTCTGTATGTCCTTCTAAGCTTCTTAATATTCTACCATCTTCTAGAGTAATTACATAAATATTATTATCACCACAACCAGCATACAGAATGTTATTTGATTTTGAATATACTAAATAATTTACATCTGGTTTTTCGTAACTGTCCCTAAAAATAAACTCATGTTAAATATCATAGATAGTCGACATCGTTCATCCAAAATTTTATCATATAATCTTACTTATTAACTGGAAGTTGTATGGTCCATGATACTTTGCTTTTTGGAGCTTTACTCGAAGTAACTATTTTCCAATCCCATCCACATATTTCTCCTGATGTTCCTGTTACTAAGAAATTGTCTGTTGAAACCATACTTTCCACTTGTTGATCGGGATGTGCAGTGAAATGATAACTGGGGCCTTGTAATTCATTTTCTTCGACTTTATGCGGTCCTAGAGCTTTCAATAACCTACAAAAAGAAATTCTTTTAACTAAAGAATAAACTAAATTATAATTTTAACTTTGACATTACCTAAGATTTTTAAATACTGAACAAAATCTTTTGTCAGTTTTTACTATTTATATTATGTTGTTTATACGCTCTCTTTGACATAACCTGTATTTACATACTATTGACTATTTAAGTCAAATATTTACTTACTCGAAAACTGAAATATCTCCGTAAATATTTCCAGCTAATAAATAATTTCCATCCGGGGAGAAAGCTTGTGACAATATAGTGTTATAAAATAATTTTTGATTAGTTGTATCCGACATCATTTGTTGATCAACTTTCGTTGCATTCAAAAAGTTAAGGTTAGAAATCCAATTCAATGAAACGATTCATCAAAAAGAATGAAAAGAGTTTATTAAGTTTTGTAGTCTACCGCGTAGTTAAAAGTTATGTATGGAAAGATTACAAATTCAGAGATATAACAAACTGTTTTTATTGAATAGTAATCTATAAATTCAAAACAATTTTTTGTAGTATGTGTAAATAAAGTACATATATTGAGACAATAATCATCAAATAAAGTACAACATACATACAAAATATTTCAATTGTTGATACATTATAAAACAGTCCACGTTATAAAAAAATGAAGGCATATTTTATCCGCATAACGCAAATTTAATAAAACGTTAGATTCAATAAAAGTCTTCTTCAGCTACTTTTGTTGATGATGTCTGATTTTTTATCTGCTCTTGACTATTGTACATATCTGCAATTTGTTGCGCTGATGTAGCATCCTCATTGTTTTTATCATCGCGAATGCGGACAAAACGTGGAAATCGCAAAGATATTCCTTTCTCTGGATCAATAATACCAACGGCTGCCTTATGAACAGGTGACAAAGAAAGATCTGCACATTTAATTTCCCACACTTGAACTGGCTCGAACCAGTGATCAGGTTCGAGAGACGAGTCATAACGATAGTAGGACTTAGTTTGTGGTATTATATGTTCTTTGAAGAATTCTGTGTGCTTTTGAAGGTCTTCTTCACTAAATCCAGTACCAATCTACATAAGCAAGAAACATGTAAAGGATTAAAATTATATTTATCCAAACGATTAGAACATTGCAAAGCTAATGACATTTACTTTACAAACACTTTGATATTCCTCATTCTCTTGATCATAACAAGCTAAAAGAAATCCTCCATAGGTTCCTGTCCTTTTTCCTTTGCCTATATAGCCACCAATGACAACCACGTCTAATGTATCACCTACACCTTCTAAATAATCTTTCTTCAATTTTAACCAATTCCGAGAACGTTTAGCAATCTCATATGTTGCATCCTGTTCTAAGGTCTTCACCATAAGACCCTCGCAATTGCCTATTAAATATAATTATATATTTTTCTAGAATTATTTATTATTAAATAGAGACTAACCTTTGACTGATTCATCTAAGAAATCTTGCACTTGTTCCATAGTCGAAGTATCTAAACTAGTTGCAAATTTCCATTCTCCAATTACTTCTTTGAAATTCTTTTTCAATAATTCACGACGTTTTATGAAAGGTTGTTGTACCAGTGGTTCTCCATTTAAATACAATAAATCAAACATGAACACACATACTTGAACTTTAATGTCTGCTTCGTTCGCATCCTAAGGACGACAAAGATATATGTAAAACTTTCAAAGTAATTTTTTATACATTTTGCATACCTTGCGTTTTCTTGTACTGAGTATTTGGAAAGGTAGGATTTGTTTATTCTCGTTATCCCAAGCTACTGCTTCACAGTCAAGGATACAACTTTTAACTTCTTCACCTTGAGTATTTTTTAATCTTCCTATAATATCAGGATATTTGCTGGTATTATTTTCTTGATTTCTACTGTAAATATTAATTTTACCATCCTCGGCTAAATGAATCTGGAAAATATTTGTAAAAGTTAAGTATGTTCTTTCCTTGTAACATACTACCTCCATTCTGTAATATATATAATTATGAAAAATAAACCTGCGCTCTTTCTCCATCGTACTTCCATTCACAAGTAAATTTCAACCCATCGAAACGCGTTAATACTTCTTGCACACCTTTAGTAGGATGTGCCAACATTGGCTTCATAGGTATGCCAGGTGTAATTTTACATTTGTTTGATAATTCTTCAATCCCCTCTTTTAATAAAACAGGGATTATTTTGTCATAATTTGGACATTCACTGAAAATAAACATTATTATCATACGTATAAAAGTATTCAATTCTGGTATATAAAATAGAAACAAATTCTTACCAATATGTTGTTTTAAGAGTAAGCGCAGTTTCGTCGTACTTTTGTTTAAAGGCATCGCTTGACATTTTCTTACTCACGTCTAAAACTTCCGGTGGATAACTTTGTATTGGTGGTGTCATAGTACATGCTAGTGCCAAAGCCTATAAACATGGATTTTTTACCAGATTTTCTGTATCATACTGTAGCACTATCTTTAGATTACTTAATGAAAAAATCATTTTGCATAAATATATTAGGTTGTCCGAAAAGTGTCTTTCTTTCGCAAACGTGTTTTTTACAACAGTACATCTTCATACAAACGTGAAACCAAGTCTGTGAAATGTCGCGGTGTTTATCTCAACAGAACAAAATGGATCGTACGTAATTCGACAAAATAATATAAAACAAAAAACGTTGTGCGTGTATTATTTCCTCATACAATGAAAGAAACTTTTTGGACAATCTAATACTTACTTGTAACACAGATTGTTCTGCTAGACCAATTCGAAGTTTGCCGGCTAGGGACCGAATCAGATATCTGGCTTCAGTAAAACGACACGCTACAAAAAGCGATTGAATTTTATCCAATTTTTTGGTTAAAGACTGTAAGAATAAATTACATGATTACAATAAAAATATTCTGAAATTGTATGATTATAATACTGATATAAAGTAATTACAATTAATTATAATCAGTGCCGTCCATAAGCGAAAGCTCTTATGTGTCTTTATTTATGTGCCCGTATTGTGGTTACTAGCTTTACGAAATTCGGAGAGAGATATACGAATCTGATAGTTTCATTTTTTCACACACATTTTATTCATCAATTGAAGAACGAACATTTCACGTCCTGCCAATGTAAATGGAACAGCACTGCTCTAAATTAATAGATACATACCGCAGAACCAGTCATTTGTGCGATCTCTTTCAGCCTAGTATATACATTCGATACTGTCAGTGGAGCAGGTCGAAACATAGTTCTTTGATTGGAACGACTTCCTTCTGCTACGATGCCCAAATCCCCAACTGTTTGGACGTCTGCTTTAATTTGAGCTAATGTTCTACCAGTACATTGTGCTATAGCTTTCATCAAATTTGTTTCTGCCACCCCTAATTCAATCCCTGAAAAGAAGGTTATCATATTTAAACAAAAGAATAAAACGATATACGTACATATCTGGCTTACCTTCATAAGCAGGTGCTAATTGATTGAGACATAAATATATACTTGGAAGTAAGTCATCTGGGCTTAAAACTATTACAGATCGGAAATAATTTGATAAAATTTCTATTATTTTTAATCGAGCGCTTGTATCTTCGATCAATTCCAAGGTACGTGTCAACGCAATATATGGTACCCTAAAAAAATTAAACAATTATTTTACCATTGCAACAAATGATACACTATTAAAAAATATGAGACATACTTTTCTCCCCGTTTCCAAAATGCATCATTTATTGGGTCATATTTCGAGGCACTAGGTTTATAAGAGTGACTGGAAGACTTTTTCTTATCTTTATCAGTATTGTTTGTACTTTCTTTCTCTTTTGGAGCTGAAAGATATAAAGTTTGTTAAGATAGTTATTTATTTATTTAGTAACATATTGATAAATTAAATACCAAAAAAATTATGTATCTTCTTCGTAGGCTTCTCTATATTGTCTTCTTTTTTCTTTTCTTCTTCTTCGCTGTCCTTTTGAATATCTAGAACATCCTCATTAGAATTTTCTTCTTCATTAATTGGGTTATTTTCCTCTACATCAAGATTTGCTTTTTTGGGACTCTCTGGCAACTATTAATCAATATGTATTAATAATCATACATATGTATATACATATATAAATATGTACAAAAAATATATATATATATACTAGATTATGTTCTTCTTCGTCACTGGAATCGACAGGTGCTATTATCCTTGACCTTTTTTTAGTAGCTTTCTTTTCAATATTTTTAACATTCTTTTTAGTTTTAGATTCCTTAGGCGAAGACTTTGAAGATTCAAATCCATCACTTGTTTCTGTTTTTTTCTCTACAGTTAACTCATTTTCTTTCTGGTCCTTATCACTTGACAGATCTTTCAATTTCTTCTTTGCATCGCTCTTCTTAGGGGTACTTTTTACTTCATTGACTTTTCTTTTCTTTTTAGTAGCAGTAAGTGGAGTTTTGCTTTTTCTTTTTTCTTTTTCCATAGTTGTTACTGTTGGTGATAGCTTAATTTTTGGTGTTCCTAGAATATAGGTATAACATCAAGAAAACTGAAAAATATAGAATACATTTATTTAATTACATATATAGTTTACCATTTACTTTCTTCAGTAGTGAAGGAGATTTTGAGACTGATTTCTTCCTTGAGGAATTTCCAATAGGTGAACTAAAAAAGAAATAGATTGATAGATGAATGTCTTATATTGATATTATACATGAAATTTTAAATACACTATCAATTCTAGTCAACTATTTCCTAACAATTGCTATAATTAAATTTAATTACCTGGCAGTTTCACTGCTATCTCCACTATCGTCTCTTTTTCGTTTAGGGTTTCCCGAATTGCTTTGGTCTCCATTCTTTACAATTTTGCTATTAGCGAGTATCCGATTAAGAACATTATTTACAATAGGGAAAAAAGCATTCAATTGGAATTGTTTACTTAAAAATATCACAGGTCGCGAATAAATATTATTGAATACAATTGATCTCAAATTGAACGTAATACGAGTATACATAATCGTACTTGGATAAAATAATCCACGTACCTTGTATTATTAGATTCAGTCTTATCTTTCGTACTTGCTTTCGAAAAAAATAACCTGTTAAATAAGAAGAAATATTATAAATATATTAAAATAGTGCATAAGTTATTTTGTTAAATTACATACGTTATACTACGTTGTGCCATTCTAAGGTTTTTTATGGTTATCTTGCTGTACTGTTCCCGCGCATATTTTATGGGTCTAGGGTCATGGTATATCTATCGAAATTTGTATAGAGCCTGAAAACGGGTGGCACAACTGACCAGAAAGGTGTTTTACATGCAAAAATAAATCGAAGAAAATAACATAATCTTTTCGCTTTAGATTTTGTTTTCGAGAAAATCGAGTTTCAAGATTCGTTGAGTAAAATTTCCGAGATAAAATTTATATATATTCAGTACTTAGTTGTTACATATTCATTTGTACAGTCAATGGAACTGATACATTGAGGTCTTAAATTAAAACGTCATGTAATGACACTCATTGATGTAATCGTACTTATATCCTTATGTCCAACGAAACGAGACTTTGACTTACTGTGGCTACAACTGTTGACTGATACTCGAATGTCATTGCCTTATCTCGTTGGACAGACTGTAGGATATAAAAATCCTTTGAATCGTAGGCTACAAATGTTTTCATTAAAATACATATTCAATTTTTGCTTAATAAAGATTATTATTAGTAAAATCTGGAAGAAACAATTTTCAATTGTCACCATATCCAGTATCATTTATTTTATGTAAATTATAAACATACAATGGTTTAAATTTAAATTGGAAAGTTCAGCATGGACCATATATGACTCACATGGCACTCAGTATATTTTTGCGACGGGAACTTTGAGACTATCTGAAATAATTAAATATTTTCTACATTGCAATATTTATTTGTTGAAAAATTTTACATTTTAATAAAAAGAAAAGACGAAAGCTACTGAATAACGTATGACATATTTAGTAGGTAAATGTTCACTTGCATTTAATATAAAATGAACATAACATGATCTTATAGATGAACCTAATATATGTCATTTAAGATTTGCAAGATTAAAAAATGAATGCTTATAATAAACGAGATCAAAGTACGATTTATTAAAATTTAAATATTTTTTAATTTTTTCAAATTTTAATTATACATTAAGAAGATAGGAGGAAACATGTGTATAAGGGAAAGAAAAACACCGTTTCAAATTTTATTTTCATTATTATATTTCTCATATTTTTTGAAATCCAAACACATCTATTTATTATCTATTGATAAAATAATACAATAAATATCCGCATTATCCTAAAATTAACAAAATATCTTCCTTTTTTTTCTTCTCGTATTTCTTGATCTAAAGTGTGCAATTATTTTTTGAAGCTTCTTTTCAAACATCTGTTCTTACAAATTTAAATGCAGTATCCCTTAATAACAACAAACAGCCTTAGCCAATAGTGTATTCGGTGATTAAAAAAAGTAAAGCGGACAAAATGAAAAACCATCAATAACGTATACATCACATAAAATATTAAAATATCGAGTTCGATAGCAAGCACATATTAAGAATAATAACGAAGGGAAGGGGAAGCAATTGTGATATTTTTCTTCAATTTCGTGCGCGTCCTTAATACATGAAAATAATGATAGTAAATAGAAAATGAAAAGCGATACGACAAAGGCAAGATACATCTGCATCCGATTCTTTTTGTTATGTTTATTTGCGATCTATATTAAATGTGTTAATTATTCGTCTAAGGACCATTAAGTTTATCATCCAGTAATTTACATTTTGATCCTATACATTAAGTTGTGAAGTGTGAGTCCCAAAGAAAATTCTTACCATGACAATTCCCTTTATGATCCAATATGGACTAAACTTTTTGCAACCTTTTCATATTCTTTTTCTCCCCCTTTTTTTTTTTTTTTTTAATCATTTTATAAACAGCACAAGATCGTAGATTCTCTTGTACAAATTTTCATCTTCATATACCTCTTTTATCAACAGTTCGAATTACCTTAGAGCTAGATCATCTTCTTTTTCTTTGAAAATATAGTTTATTAAGAAAGACGAGAACTAAGAACAAATTTTACGATTATCATTGAAATTATTTCGGATAAACATAGCAAAATGTGATGAATGAAAAAGGAAACAAATAGTTCCAGCCCTGAAATCAATATTCAGGAAAAAGGGAGATCATAGTAAGATGAACTCCGTGGATCCCGCGATTCCTTGCTATTATAAATGCTACAAAGCATCGACGATAGAAATGAATCTTTTCCTTTCTTTTTAAACTTTGAGAACCTTACATAGAGAAAGAGTAATATTCTCTTGTATCGTATTGTAAAATAGAAATTTGTGGAAATTACTACGGCTAAGTCAGTTAAGTAGATATCTCTTGTTATCCTGGTGACATCAACGTATTTCACGGCAAAGTGTAGCGAACATATGGAACTTCCACATCATTACCATCAACATCGTTGCAGCAGAGTTCAAATACCAACGCACGTATATGGCTTTCCAATTTCTTCTTTGATACCTTCTTCACCACTTCAGACATCAAAAGGCCCATACGTTCTTGGCATTTAGGCTTTGCCATGAAGAACGAGTAAAGCATGCAAATACCTTGAGAGAGCATGGTGACCTCTAGATTGTGATGTTCTTTGAAGTAATCCAAGAACTCTTTCAGCGTCAACTCTCCTTTCACTTCGAATCGATCCCAGAGGGTCCATTCTGAATCATAGTACTTTAGTTTTGGCGCAGCAATTGGCTCTGAGAATCCGAAGAATGGCAGAGCCAAATTGACGAAGCCATTCTTATAAACAGACAAATCTTTTACGCCGCGAGTCAGTTTAATAAGCTCAAGGCAAACTAAACCTGCTACCACTGAAGTTGTAGTAGCAATGGCTGGTATTATTTTACCAGCAATTAGTTTACTCTTGTGTCTGTCAGCTGGTGTAATTTTGTAATTGGTAGCACGGAGATTTGAAGCTGCCACAATGAAGTCTATGTGGAAGTTGGTATCGTCATCCTTCTCGAATTCTTGAGGATGTATTACCAGGCCGTTAAGATCTTCAACCCTTGGTAGTTCTTCTTGTAACTGAGTGAGTCTTTCATGATCTATATTTCCGCTACCATTGGACGCTTGTACCTGTGAATCCGTTTCCGCAATTTTCACTCCAGATTTTGGTGTGAATTCCGGCACTTGAACAGTGCTAACAATCCTAGCTATTTCATCTCGGTTTCTGTTAACAGGAATACCATAAACCTTTGCCTTTAAATTAGCAGCAGCTACAATATAGTCTAAATGTAGCGGATCATTAACATTAAATGTGAGTGGTTTGGGGCATCTTTTTGGTCCAGACCAAAATGGTTGACCACTGGATGTTACTTGATCAGGAGGAAAATTATACAGAAGTTGTCTAATTTGATTGCTGTATTGTTCCTGCCAATGGCAACGAGCCCATGCGATGCAGTCGGCGAATGTTTTTGGTCTTTCATCGACCAAGGCTGTTTTAACAGATTCTAATACTTCTAGTGGTTGAACTCCAGGTAATTTTAGCGTTCTCTCCACAAATTGTGGATCGGATATATGTTGAGCGGCGTTCTCCGCCGCTTGGCGAAATAGACCTTCGAAATTGTCTCTGGCCCATTGCAGAGTGTGTTCTATAGCATAGGGAAAATTCTTTAGCGTGCAGATTGGTACAGTCTTTTCCGGAGGATCTTGGGAGGAGCTGTATGATTCAGTTAAAAATGGAACAACAACTTGAGTATTACCCTTTGTACCTAATGTACCAGATTCCAAGAGGGGCTTCCTATAATATACACAACGACGATCCATATAAATACGGGCGTTAACGTTATCTAATGCATTCGCAACCCCGTCTAAAACCTCAAAAAAGTCGTCGTTATATACTTTCTCTGTTTCAGGACATACTCTGTTTTCATGAGCAATCACCTTCATGTCAGGATTCATACTTTTTATAACTCTAGCTGCTGTTGATGATTTGGATTGCTGAACATCAGATGGTCTAAATAAGAATTGTCTATTCAAGTTAGATTTTTCTATCAAATCCATGTCAGTGACTATTACACTACCATTTTCAGCACCAACACCTAACATTGCAAAGTTCTTGAGCAATTCACACCCAATAGCTCCAGCTCCAACAACAAAGTATTTCAAGCTTCCAATCTTTGACTGGAACTTGCGGCCGAAAACCGCAACCTGTGAATCATAACGTGATCCAATAGGACGACAATCTTCTTCTGTAAGTTCAGAACGATCTGCAGGTAGACACTCAATGGCATCAAAATACAACCATTGGAATATAGGGTGAAACTTTCCAGAACAAGCCTTCATCACTTCTTGGGCTACAATTCCTCCAATGGTAGCATTCATTGGATTTAAATTTCCAGAGCATATCTTTGCAAATATTTCAAGCAGCTCTGCATTTATTTCTGTTTCACTGCCTACTTCCTCTTTGACAGTTTTAGCAAGGTTCAGAAATTTGTCTGCGTCCTCTTGATTCCATGGTCTAGGTGATTGTCCATTTTCTTCTATGTATTTATGTAATACAATAAAAGCCAAATGTATCTGTTCTGGATAGTCAAACTTTCCAAAATCAGTTATCTGGAACTTTGGTGTCTTCAAAGCATCTTTCAAAGAAGCAAATTGTAAGATCTTTGGCATTTTTACTTGTGTTACTATACCACCCCTAATATATTCAGAGTATTTAGATGTATCCCCAATGCTGAAAGTGTATGGACCAAGAACTTTTATCTTTATTGGATCACAACCATTTAATTCTGTCATGCCCTGTACTTCAGAAAAGGTGACAGAGTCACCATCCTCCATGCCATGACGTGTGTCGTCTAAACAAGTAACAACACCTTCGGTATCTTGCGAAATACTGGCAACCATTGAACTTACAGGTGGTTCACCATTGACATCAACTACTGTAAATTTTTCTCCAAAATCACAAAAGACTTGAGAAAATAGGCCTCTGGTATCTGCTATAATAAGTGCTATATCATTTGCATGAGTAATTTCTGAGATACGTAATTGTTCATTCAATGGAGTTTCAGTCAAAACCACAACCTTGAACTTCTTAATAAAGGAATCTGTTAAAGGCCCGGAGTAGTGACATGTAGGGACATAATTGTTCAGCTCAGACAAGCGTTGACAGCAAGCAATGGCACGGTTTTTACCTAAAAAAGAAAGTACATTAATGTAATTTTACTGTTTAATCATGCCTGTATATAGTGCTTAACTGTATAATTTTAGAGCGAGTCACACAAAAATGAAATTGATCAATAACGTGGAGGTTGATTATTTAGTCTCTTTAGTTAATTGTTTTAGTCTTTTTAAAATGATAAATATCTTTTGAATATTTCTAATACTATTGAAAATTGTTGTTACCAACAATTTAGTTATAACATAATGAGAATTTAATTTATACAGAGACATAAACATAGCTACACAGTCACAAAAATTTCCATACAATTTCTACCATTTGCATTTGATTTACACGAGACACAAACCGCATCTATTTAAATAATTTTTTTACGATAATATCGATGAACAAGACGACTGGTTATATTGTTATATCATCGTCTCGTAAGATCGCGCAATCTTATTAAAATGGATCAAATGCATATAAATTTTGAGCATCAAAATAACGTTGGAAAATAATAATTTCTGTAGAAGAGGGATTCATGTATTTCGCGGGTCAAGCCGCTCACCTACATCCGCCTCGGTAAGATAGAACTGTGAGCCGAGGTCTGAAATCTGGCACAATGCGTCATCGTGCAAGGTAACGGACTTGACGCCGCCGAGGATGACGTTCTTGGCGATTTCGACGCCGAGTCCGCCAAGACCGGATATCAAGACATTCGAGGATGCCATGCGACGCATAGCGTCATGGCCGAGGACGTAGAGCTGCCTGGAGTATAGACCCTCATCAATTTCGGTGGTAGCCCGGGACGTCGAGCCATTTTTCGCCATGTCTGCGGTCGTCGTCGGATCGTCGTCGCCTCCTCCCGTGGTGGCAGCAACGCGTCGCTTCTTAGCTGGGGGGTCAACGGAACTCTCCACCACCTCAGCACTAGACATCGGACTTCACGGGGCGCCGTATTATGTTCGTCGATTGTTTTTCAACCCGGCCGACTGCACTTTAATAAAGCCCGTAACTGCACCGCACGCACCACACACCGACCTTGCCACACGCGCCCGCTTTCTCTTTCTCTCTCGACGCGCCTCTCTTCGTCCGTTCTTCCTCACTTCCAGTTTACCCTTTCAAAGCTGTACCCAAAGTCTACCACGATACCACTGTTCATCCAACAATGATTCTCGTTCTTTCATCCGCTCTGTTGCTACTCTCGCAGTTGCACCACCAGCAATCGAGATGTCGATGCTACCTTGATAAAGTGGGGATAGGGATTCGATCAGTCGGTAAAACAGCGATACCGCCTTGTTCATGAAACAAAACCGTCCCCTTTTTTATTGTCTTGAATGCTTCGCTGATTCTCGACGACGACATGTGACGGAGTAACGAGGCAGGAATACAGATTTATCATTTCCACAACGAAATTTCGCACGTTATTGCTTCTTTATTTTCCTGTTGCGACATCGTGGATTAACATTACATCATGAATTTTGCATTTAAACAGTGTTCGATGATTGGAGTAAGAAACAAGCGAATGGGAAAGCAGGCTGAATGGATAGTCGGAGATGATTGGTTGGTTATGTTATATATTAATTACACTTGAAATGACTCCGACCAATAAATAATTTCGAATTGAAATTTTTCTGGTTAGATAAGCGCCATCTATATACGCGTTATCATTGGCGACTATCGTGTCTACCCTACCAATTTTATGTTTTTGCTTATCTGACGTGGCAAGATGCTTATCTAATAAATTATGTACGCATCAGTGGCGTGGCGAGTTATTGGCACGCAATCGTAGAGTTATATACTACGTTCGTGTCGATAACAGAGATATTAGGTCACGTGTTTTTCTATAGATATTTTTTATCGGGGAGACAAACATAATTTTCTTAACAATCGTCCTAGTTTTTATTCGCTCACAATGCTCTTTTTTATTAGACATGTTATTTTTATCGATATTCAATAGTCGAGTTATAATTTCTAGAACAATCCAGTTTAAAAAAGAAGCATACAATTCAATGAAACCGACCAGTTCTACGAATGGTTAGGTAATAAAGAACAAAATCTGATAAAACAATCAAATGCTTTATTGTACGTAATTTGGTCAACACCTTTATCATTACAGGAGTTACAGGATATGTAATTTTATATTATTCAGAGGTAGAATTCAGTAATTTATATCAACCTGAGTCATTTTCTCATTATCACGGAAAAATACTGACTTTTATGTAGATATTCATGTCTAAGTTCACACATAATTATGTACATATATACTTTTACCACACGTAAATAAAGCTTCGACTACGCGTACTACATATTTTCGTTACTTTGAAAACACGATATTTCTGTGTCGTTACCAAAACAGATTTTCAGATTACCTTTTTTTCAAATTTACCAACATTAATGCATACTTTCGTCATTAAACTTTAATTATCGATCCAAAATAATTTTTCCTAATTATCCAGAAAACTCTTTATTATCGACTAATTTTCATGTGCACTCTTCCTAATTCATTTTCTTATCTTTACAATCGACCCAATGGCTTTGACCAAGTCAAGGTCATCACGATTAAAGTACATCAGACTATCGTGCTTGTTGACTCGAGTGTTCAAAGTGGTTTATCCTCGTCGATAGGAATTGGACTTCCAAAAGCTCTTTCAGCAGTTTCGTCCTCTTTCTCTTTGAATTTTCTTGGTGTCCTTATCGAATGGTCTTCGGGTTCCGGAGTGCCGAACGGGGACGAGATGTGTGATACCGCCGGAAATGGCGCTGTTGGCGCCTCTGACTCAGCTGTGTCCGGCGTTGAGTTCGCCATCTCCAGAGGACCGCTGAGTATCGAGTCTGGGGATTCGTTGTACGAATGGTCGGTTGGTTGAACCGGTTCGCCCAGGAGATCGTTCGTCTCCGATAGTCTTCGTTCTTCAGGCACTGTCGAGGTGCGACGCATGCTCGGCTTTTTGTACCTGTTACCATGCGTTCCTTCAATTAGTAGGTAGAATGGTACTGATTATATCAGGCAGCATAACACATTGTAGACTAAAGTCTTGGTAAGTTTCTGAGTGAACTTGAGCAAAATTTTAGAAAATTTTATTTTATGTGGCTAGAGATTACCACTAGAATCATACCATAAAAATATGGTGGGTTTCAGACTTTTTAATTTTTTAATTACTAAAAATATGCAAGTCTGCGGATATTTATGCAAATTCATATTTTTGTGAATATAATTATAAAAATGAAACTCAGATATTTTATATATTTTTATGTGCATTTAGTACACTTTTGATTTTTAAATCCTTTACAAATCCATTTACATTCGCAGCTTAATAATTTCTATTAGCAAAATCAATGTTGCTTTTTATTGAAATAATTATAGCTATTTCATTTCATTATTTTAATTATAGTCATATGCGTGTAATATATTTTAATAAACATCACAGGATAATTATTTTATCATTAAAGAGATCAAGTTTGATAGGATATATAACAAAACTTCTAGTCCACAATGTGGTAATTATTTCTTGATTTATTTAAAAAAGATATAATTAATTGGAATACATTTGAAGCGAATTCCAATGTCGATTTGCATTGCAATTGGCTTTGATAGGAGACTAAGGCTTATTGATTTGAATATCGTATTGGCTCTAGCATTATGATGATTTATTTAGTGCTACTTACTGATTAATGTCTATCGGTGATATAGCTTGATCCGGACTCATTCTCGTCGTCCCGTTCCCGTTATCCCATGAATTGTGTCGACGATGATGACTCTTGTCTTTGTATGCTTCTGCTATGTTATTATAACTCCCTACGATTCTACGTTTGTCTAGTTCTTTCTGAATCTTCTCTGGCATACTACTAGCAGATCTATATAATCCATTCCTGATCATATCCTACAAATTTAAATTTCTGTTATATCTTTTAAACATTACTTTGCTATGTAAAGTATTGAAAAATAATTAACATAATTAAATAAATACAGCGAATACAATGATAGAGAAAGAAAAGGTTAAAAGATTTCGACATACACTCGAAAGAGGAGTAGGTTCGACGTTAGGGTTGGTCCAAACATTGGTAGCGCCAGGTGCGTCCTCGTTATTGTTATCGTTCAACATTTCCGCCGAATAGGTTGGTCTGGCAGGTATAATTGGCGACCGGCAACACACTCTACAGTAATAAAATCTACCGGATTAATTGTATGTCGAGGTCGTCTTAAAATCCTGCTGTACTTACGAGTTAACGTCCTCGAGTTTCTTCAGTAACCTTTCGTTTTCTCTGCATACGAGTTCTTGGTCCCGTATCACTTGTTCCCTCGTAGCATATAATTCTGCATTTTCTCGACGGAGAGCTTCGTTCTCGGTAATATACGCGTGGATAAGTTGACTTAATTCGGGTCGTTCCATTTCGGATAGTTTACTCAAATCTACCACCGGAGGTGTCAATGGCACTCTTCTTTCAGCTATGAAAGATTATTTAAGGATATAAAGATTATTTATTTTATAATTTTGCCTTTCTCGTTTTAATTATATTCAATCGTTGTTACTAAATTTTGGATTAAATCTTTTTATTAAACTCATTATTATATTAAATCTTTCTTATTAATTGACATATGATACTTACTTTTGGACTCACTACGAACTATATTCGATGCATCACCATTTAAATGAAGAGCCGCGCGCAGATGTTCGTTTTCCGTTTGAAGAGCTCCTACTTCTCGTTTTAAACTGAGAATCAGAGCTTCTCGAGCATCCTATATAAAAGCAAATTCTATTTGTATTTCATGTTTTCTATATACTTATAATTTACAATTAATATACCTCACTCACCATCACCACGATAGGTTTCGTTCGAATCTTCTTCACCCTCGCCGCGTACCTCAACGTATTCAACGTTTCGCTCGCGTTCGACTTAGCTGGCGAAATACAGGCGATCTAAAATTCAATTAAACCATCCAATCAGTTATACCGATTGAGTGTATAATTATTAAGTTGTCCTTGTTAGAATAATTTGATTTACCATTAATGTAACGCCATTTCCTGCCAAACTGTCGGCTAGAAGCTTAGTCAGTTTGCTGTCTCGATAGGGAATGTGACCACCCTTGCGTTTTCCATCGCTCAAAGAGGCTATGCAGTAACCTTCAAAGTAAAAAGTGTCAATCTCAAAAGAAGTCGGAGAAACTTTTCTGTAACATAAAGTCGTTTCCACGCAATTCGCGCTGTCACGTTCGTTTATCGATCGTCACATAGAAGTCGATGTTGCGGGTGAAGTCTGCGCCCTTTTGTTCATCGAAATCGATTTTTACAATCCTTGCGCATAATTGATAACGTAAAGTTTCATCGTAATATTAAACGGGGTTCGATTAATTTGATATTGAACATTCGACAAAGTTCTGCTTCGAAATAGACTTTGAAAGAAGACAACTCGAAGATTGAACCCTTTTAGTATTTCAGTGCTTAATTCGTGTTGTATTTTTTCTTATAACTTTTTGATAATCGTACCTAGAACCATGAGACTTTTATTGATATTATTCGCTTCCTCCAGAGTCTTTCCTTCGCTTTGTGTTTTCTTCGTCATCTCACTTCCAGCCAGATCCACGAAGTTAATTTTCCCTTGTCTCGATATAAACACGCTGTTATCCATCTGTCGATAGTAATATTTGTATAAAATTTGTCTTTATCGTACGATAATTTGGACACTCACCTGTTGTTCAGACGTGATGCTGACAGTGAGAATACTGTGACTTCTACTGGAATAGTCGTTCATATTGTGCGAACCAACTTTTCTATTTCTCATCCCTGAAAAATCACATTACTATAAATACGCTTTCCTAACATTTGGAAAATTTCTTAAAGTAATGTCAGCAAATTAAAATATTTATGGATTGTCTATCTTCTTAAAAAAGTCTGTGAATTTTACTATATTTTTTAATAGGATTTATCGCGTTTGATATTTTCACAATGAAACACGTGCTGCGTGTAAGGGATGGTAAAGGGGTTTAAAGTCCATCTATCGGGGGTGCAAAGAGCGAAGATCAATAACACGACTACCTTCTTCGAGAACCGCCAGAAGATCATCGAGTTCCTCGCACTCAACAGTGAAAAGGTTCTCAACGAAGAAGCCTCGTGTCTTTTTGCTCCACCGTACCATTAGGGGTTTCCTCGACGTGCCAGGATTTAACAGATCTATTACCTGCGGTTCAAAGATAAACGATGCCCTGTAAATCGGTGACGAAGCTCTTCTCTCTTTCCACGGAATATCCACTGACCTTTTCGTTGTAGATCTCCAGAAAGGAAGCTTTTAACACGAAATTACAATCTTGTCGTTCTTGCAACAACTTAAACAGGTAGACGAAAGACCGGAAGACCAGGCCGTGTTGCTCCGAGTAAGGGTTCATCCTTTCGAACTGCTTAAGAGAAAAACATTCATCGACGATTCTTGTAATTTGATAAAAAGCGCTTCTTTGCGTGATTTTACTTTCATCGTAAAATTTAGTTCATTAATAATAACAAAGTTTAATTAACTATCATTAAATCTTAAAACAAGATTCCATCTTTTAATTCAATTCTCCTATGTGATATTATATATTGAATTAATTAGTAAAACAAAAAGTTAACCAACCGAAGATTTTTACACCACTGAAATTTGGAAATAGCAAGTATACAAATGCCAGGAGTAGTGTAAAGCGCCATGTTTAATAATTCGAACACTTTCATTGATAATTTGTTTGTTTTTGCGATCACGTATAACATTGCCCGAGCGGTAAACGAGTATCGTTTAGATATACCGTCATTATCTTATCTACGCACGTCGAACAACATTAACCTTTCTGTTACATTCATACACGGCCTTCACTTCAACTCGATCAACTATTTTAATACATTATTCGTAATCGCCTTTTGCTATTCTTGCGCTTCTTGGCGAGTGTTTCTGGAAACTCGGTTTTTTCTAACGGAAATTCCGATGGAAAACCATACTCGGTTTTAAAAAACCGGCGTGTAAGACCGATGAATTTGCATCTGAAAAGTAGGTAAAAAGTTGACAAAGGAATCTTCTTCGCTAACCATTTCTGGAGGCCCTGTGAGGGTGTGAGTTTTTCCGCTTCCGGTTTGCCCGTAGCAAAACGCGGTACAGCTGAATCCTTCTACCGCCATTTCAATAAGCTTTTTCACACCAGAGAATTGCAAGATGTCCTCCTGAGTGGCCGTGGGCTCGAACACCACGTTGTACGAAAATAATTTGCCCTTCTTGTCCCCGCTGCTTGGAAATCCGTCGCACTGTGCAAGGTTGAACGATAAAAGTCCATATGATTCACGATAATTTCGTTTAGGTATTTTTAATTAAACGCGAGGAGGCTGGCAAGAGAAGCAAAAATGATATCGAATCATCGACGAATTATTCGAGCTCGCAACGTTTCTTCAAATTAATCAGAGGACATAATAAGCGATATACTTACGTATATCTGTCCATCTCCGGGAAATTGTACGGCCATATCGTCGCCGGCTTTAATTTCCTTGCTATTAAGCGGACGTACTCTACAAAATGATGGATTAACCAGGAAAATTATGTAAATTTAATATTACACTTGCGATCATCCCTTGCAAATTTAATAAACGTATCTGAGTTAATTAATCAATGGTGTTCTTACCTGACAACGACATTTATGTTGTTCTCTGGAAGCCAATTCTTGGTGGCGATCACTCTCTTATCACCGTCTACCAGTCTCTCGATACTACCAGTCCTGGAATCGAAACAAGCAAACAAACGATAACGATTTTCAAACGGTGTAGAGAGGCTGTTGGGTTTCTGTAGAAGCGTAAAATCGTTCTCGATCATGATCGAACGCTTCAACAGGAGTAACCCATCTGGCAATTCGTGATTGACCTGCTATCATGGCGGCTAAATAATTGAGGAAGTTCAATCAATTGGTCTAACTGAAACCGTCAGGAAAAATCGCGTGATTGACCAGGCTCGTTTATGAGTTCGTCTTTTTTCCTTCTGCACCACGGAGCTAATCGTAGTATTGAAAAATCGTTTCGACCTCAGTCAATAATTCACGAGAGCTTGATTACCGAACTCGACAGCCTTGATTGATTGCCAGGATAAACAATACTTTACGATTATTGTTCATCGTACTTACGTACACGTAATAACGTACGATATCGATGTATCGCTCTTTATTAATCGTAAGTGGTTTAAATAAATCCCCAATGAAAAATTGGTGTAATTTGTTTTAAATATTATTCGCAAATAATTTTTAATTAAGCGACTACCAAGGTGGAATTTTTCTTCCATCGAATGGAATAATTGTTACACTTCTATAATACGATATTGCAGCGTCCAAAGATCGTTCAAACTTTCGAAACAGCAATGCTTTCAAAGATTATCGCAGCTTTGAACATTTGCAACTTTTGGAGATTATTCAATCAAGCTTTGAAATTTTCAAAGATTACTCTAACTTTCAAAATTTCAATTTGCAAACTTGTTATTCGAGCTTGCAAAGTTGCGACGTTTTCAAAGAATATCGTAAATATTCGCGTTCTAATGTTATCAACTACAAGTACAATATTTTTCCAACGAAGCCGATAACATTGGTATGGCAACCGTTAAAGTCTAAAATTATTCGTACAGAAACTGCGATTTCGCGTTCGTTTAATTGATGCACGTTGCACAAGACATGCATGACTTGCGAAACTTTTCCATTTCCTTGGTTGGTAGTAAGGGTCATTGACGGTGTATACACTTGTGACAGGAACAACGTGTTTACTATTATTTCACTATAGCACAGTATGTCATAATTCCTCGAGAATCGTAATACGCAGTTCTTATTCCGGGCCTATCGCAACAATGACATTTATTGCGTATTATAGTTCCATGTGTGACGTCGAGCAATTCGTTGTCTTCACGACATAGAAAGAATTACCTTTTAACATACCTTCAATCGAGAATTACAATTACTTTAAAAGCGTGGAGTGTATATATCGTAGAAAACGTGAATCGAGCACTCGAACGTGTGACATTGATGGGCAACGATCGATAAAGCTTTCTCAAATTGCCATCGCTTCAAACGTTTTAACGAACCTCATGAAAAATTGTAATGGACGTTACCAGTAGGTAAGTACTTTCTATTCGTTTCATTTGTTAACGCACTTTCATTATTTTGATATAAATCATGTTTCACGTGCTTTATTTCTTTAATCACGCGAACGATTATTCCCGTAGATGATGTTTATCGATCCAAGTTGTACGAAACGGATCGATTTTTAAGGCGCAGAAATGTTCGGTTAATTGTTCAGATTCAAAATGAATATTTTTCTTTATTTACGCATGACTTTGATGACGTTGGCGAATCGACGATGGACCTAAAATCTATTTGTATTTTACTCATTTGTAATTCGATTCGCGATCCAAGTTACATCGATTGCTATTAATATCGTCTGAGAACATTTTATGTGCGTTTAATTACTTTCGTTGTTATTCTTCTTACGATTCCATTCGATGATGTTTCTCTGTTTGGCGGAAGCTCTTTGCTCGAATAGAAAATACAGAATTAACACCAATTTGAAGACTGAAATCGTTTCATTGGGATAATATCAATTGATATATGTAATATGTGTTTCAACGTTTTTGAGATTATATCATATTCAACGCTTTGGAGATTTTATTATCAACTTTGATAAATTAATATACAATTCTAAATAGTACTTTTTAGTTTTAATTACGGCTAATTCTCCGGAGTTCTTAGAATTAAGGAAACAAACATTACAATCAGCCCTCAATAATTCTTACGCAAGAAAAAATAAAAATATCAGGTACATTCAGTTCTCCGTAATTCTAATATAATAGAAAAAGAAAAAAAATAGAATAAAACACTAGTTTTCTCTGTTTTATTGAACTTCTCCCTCTGCGCTATTATTCATTTTTCGCCATAAAGTAGCACGAGTCATCCTATCGCAGGAAAAATGCTCGTTTCACGTGTCTGACTACTGAGATCTCTTTCCATGGGCACACGTTTTGCGATCGTCGTGATATTGACCGTCAGAAAGAGACAGTCGAGCAAGGTCTCCCAATCGATACACGGCATCGAAATGTGTCGCAATTGCGACGTATGTGTCTATCAATGTTGGTATTCCCGTACGTTATATCTACGCGAACCGATTAAGGTGAATTTACACGAGGATGCAACCCCTCACACGGAAAATTAAATCGAATGATATAGAAAGCCTCGTCGACGCGTCACATCGATCTATCTCTAGCCTGGATCTCGAGGACAATTTCTAGAAAACGATTCGACACTCTAATTTCACTGTCAGAATTCTCTTGACAATTTATTTATGGGTTTTTCCTCCGAAGCCGTTAAACTCGCCGTTCGATCAATTCAATTCTAGCTTTCCGCTAGATTGGAAGTTAATTCTGTATTCTTATGTCGTCGCGATCGTCGAGCATCACTCGCCATAATTTCCTACCGGTAGTTTTCCATTAGTCAATATTTTTTCTCCCGTTCTCTTTTCCACTTTTAACATAATGTATTCACAAAGTGTCAAGATTTTTACGATCTTTCTTCTCTTCACGTGGCCTACTATCAATATCTCTTTTCTTATCGTTGTTTTTGTTTCGTACTTTACAGCTTGAGTAAATCAAGGGAATTTCACGTGTTATCAATTGTCAATTCAGTACTTATCATTAAGTAATTCCTAGTAAATTATACCATTTTGGTTCCTATTGTCCGAATGTTATCTTAAAAGTTGATAAAGAAAACAATTCTTTTATTCTACGAATAGACGATATTGTTCTAATGCATATTGCATATGTTCGAGTTATAGAATATTTGTAAATTGTTCGATGGCAAAACTGTCGTCGTGTTAGGAAATACCGACGTAGAACGTATCTTAATGGAAAAAAAGAGAACGAAAATAATTCTCACATCGATTGTTTGGTGCGACGCGTCGGTTTCTCGCAGAAATGTTCAGCCAGATCGATAGTTTCTACGTAAACGTTTGCTTACAATATCCACTTACATGAAATTGCTGTAAAAGCATTAATATTCCATCCGACAGTGTTAATACGAGTTACACGAGATACTTCCATTGGTCGAAGGAGTGAAAATTACGTACTTATCTATTTTTACTCAACAGATCATTTCTAAATGATGTGAACTTAAATGTGTAACAAGAAGAAAAAGCCAAACTATTCATTAGAATCATTAATATTTTTCTATGACGATATGATTTGTAGAACGTAATCGACTACAGATGATCGTATAATGATAAAATAATAGCGTAATAATATATGATAATAATAATAATAGATGATTTAAATTTAAACGTGACGAAAAGAAAAAGCTATGCTATATATTAAGAACTATTAACATTCTTCTTTAACCACATGCTCTTGAAATTGATTAAATCTAGTTTAATAATGAAGAAATAATAATATAATAATATATAACACAGCGTGATGAGAAGAAAAAGCTAAACTGTTAAAAACATTCGTTATTACGTGGTAATCGATTAAAGCTGATCTAATAACGATAACAAATAATGATAAAACAAAAATATCAGATAAAAACGAGGACGAATACTTACTCGCTTCCACGAGACTGTTGAAGGCTACTTTTCGTGACTACTTTAATTGTAGAATTGCTCTTTCCTGGACTATTTCCCCTGGAAGTAGTGTGATCCGCGGGACTATTGCCGCGTGATACGCGGCTCTTCCCTTTATCCTTCTTCGCATTTTCTTTTTGAAGACTGTCGCCTCGGGAAGGCGATGGACTTTTCACAAGCACCATCCGTCAACCTTCAAGAGCGTCATAAACAGGGATTAATGAAATACAATCGTATCAAAGTAACGCATGACCATCGTCATAATTACCAATTAACGAGATACAATCCCGCTAGTACAACTAATGGAATCAATAAAATGTAATTAATAGAATTAATACAGAGAAATAGAAATTGATCTGGACATAAATTCAGGCCAAGTATCTACATACAGTATAATTTAATCTCGTTTAAATTAATTTTAAGTCGTGCGATCGGTGTCGTTCTCACGAGATATCCCGAGTCATCATGAACAATCGGACCCATTTGAAGATGGATCATCGCAGAAGATCGAGAAGTGAAATGCTTCATTTTCCGGGATTCACAATAGTGAAAGCCCTTTCGAATGAATTTAATCCTGCCCGACAAGGAGTACGAAAATTTATACAACAACGAACCGGTTAATTACACGTATTCGCTTACATGTGCGATGATAATTACATGCGTTGCCGTAATTGAAGCGAAAGTTTCGCCGCTAATTGCGATTCTACCGTAGAAATCCTTCAGTCATCTGTCATCGATAAGCGAATCGTGATTGTGAATTAAACATAAACGTAAGTATACGCTTTTTCGAAATATTTTCTTTTTCACGGCTGTATTTAAATAAATGAAACTGTGACGAAATGAAAGTGTAAAGTACGATCGTATTAATCAACGCGTGTTTTTCTGTTTCTGTCGGGTTAAGAAGGCTAGAAAAAATGTTATGTAGATCATGAGACTCGGTTGTTTCGCGACTACGTTCCGCTCGGTTCGTTTTACACCTTTCATTTTGCACCTTTCCTTTTTACAACAATTAACGTGAAGGTAGTGGTTTACTGCGATTTTGAAAGTGAAAGCCAATAAGAGCGACGGTAGAACTGTTCCGCGCGGATCCACGCGATCGATTTGCTTCAAATGTGTCCGAATCTTAAAAGTTTGATAATCGTAGAAATATAGTAAACGTCCCGAAATGATAACGCCAATGATCCTCCTTTCTTTTAATGCCGATTCTTCCTAACTAGCTAGAAATTCATGCGACAATGAAAGAAAGAAGACTATTATAGCAATAGGGAAGAATGCATTTTATTGCCACATTTATTACGGTGAATTCTTTTACAATTTTTACGTCGTAAGCGTTCAGATTGGACACATTTCCTATAATTTTCTAGGAAACAGTTCTAAAAGATATTTACACTCTAGGCATAGACAGCTCAGTGTAGAAATTTCCAAATTCGGATAGTGAAATTCCGTAATATCAAGAACACGTCATAAACATTGCTATATATATATATATATCAATTTCTGCTAACTCCATATTCAATTCCAGATGACGAGAATCCATCAAATAAATACACTTACATTCGAAATTTCATAGATCGATCAAAACTGTCCCATCACCCAAACTTCTTCATCGATTTCTCCCTCTGCTGTTCAGCTTCTGTAAATCTTCTTATATCACTTTTAATAATCCAATATCCAATTTCTAACTCTATCTCTGAAGATTTTACGCGACAGTGTCCAATTTCTAGCAATCTCTGAAGATTAACACAATGGTGTCTCGATTAACATGAACGTTTTAAGGATAACGGAAACTCGTGCAATAGGAACAACAGACAGCACGCTACTGACACTTAGCAGGGGTGCTTTCGCGGAGGGTGGTAGTTTTCCCTACAGCGGACGTTTCGTGGACACCGATCGAAACTGGTGTCTAACTCATCGTTGTTCGGACGCATCGTGTTCCCCTTTCGTCCCTGGCCACGGTCATCGTCCACGTGGGCCCCGCTGTTATATCAGAGTTAGAATGAGCTTGATATACGTTGCATGCAGGTAGACATCGTTGATCAATGGGCCAGTAGGCTGTCTTGACTTCTGACGCAAGTCGCATCATGGAAATAAACTAACCGTCGAACAGTGACAGCCCTTATAAACGTAAAACGACATAAATCACACAAATATTTAATTAACCGACTACTGAAAATTTCATATTCAACAGAGACCTTGAGGCCCATGAAATATGAAGAGACTAACATTCCGCGATTTTCGACTGTAATATTAACTACGCCGAAATGTCTCGTTATATTTTGTGTCTCGCATCCCTGGCGATGTTACGATTACATGTAAAATTTAACAGATCGCAGGATTTCTGAATTAATATGTCCACTACTATTGAAATATGATCATTCATTACTGGAATCTAATTAGGTACACTTCTCACCGTTTTCTTCGCCTGTCTAAATTATTTTGTCGAAATGTATAAAAATTAAAGTACGACGATTGTGATCACAGCGTTTCTTAATTGATCGCATGGGCGTGATATATACAATAACAGCAATGATTCTATTTTTAATATCTAATGCTATTATAGATGCAAGACGTGAAATGTTTTATGAAAGAAGTAGGGTATTTGTGGATCCTCGAGTTCTCTAATTGTAAGCATCAGCTTCCTGTCAGTGAAGGCGAGGAAAAAGCAAAAGGGGAATCATGGACGTGCAGAGCTGTTCGACTTGAAAATTACGGGAGGATCTCCGTGGAAATGACCAGCTATAAATACACGAGAGTCGACGGAGCTGCGCTGTAAACTTTATTGCCGCTCGTTTTCCGTAGCGGGCTACCCGCGAAGAAGAAGAAAACGCTCTCGAAAAATTCTTGCGCTTGCAGCAACCCTCGTTTTGCCGTCGGTATTTTTGCACCGGGCATCTTCATCCTTGGCCGCGTAGCTCGAGAGTTTTTTTATCGGCTTTACCGTGCCGTCGACTCTGAAACGTTGTTCGTCTTCTCGGTTCGTTGCCTCGTTCCTTACAACCGTCAAATGAGAGAAAAGAAATGTCAAAAGAAGATGTGAAAATAGTTAGGAGTATTTACTCGTTTACTCTTTTCGCCGAGTGTAATTAATAATTGTGTCAATCATGGTCGTGTTTCAAACACTGGCTAACGGTTACAGAACTAGCATAGCGGTATTTATCGTAAGACCAGATGGAACACACGTGGAATGATAATCGTCTTGTTCCTTGCATTTAGATGCACTGAAACGGGAACCATGATCTTCTTTGAGGCTGTCTGTAGACAAGTATGAATCATCGGTGTAATACTAATGAATTTTGAGTATGCCACAGGGTCTGGTTCAAATTGCTCTAAAAATATTATTTATAAGTTGCGAGGAAAGTAGAGAAACGCGGATATTGAGTTATTTCGTCTTGTTACGAGATTCCTGTTGGCCACGCTTGTCACGAGATTAATGATGGAAAGCCGGGTATCTGCGAAGTACTTTTTGCCTGCGTACCTTCGGGCTCGAGAGTCACTGACAATTCGAAACGAACAGGAAGTGGGTTGATCGTTGCCTATACGTAAACAACGAGATCATAATATTAGATTCTATATTATGTATATCAGTATTTACAGCTAATAAATTACATAAACGATGATGCAAGCAGTTTTTCAAATTTATTATGATGAATGCTTATCTAACTATTTCACCAATTATTAGCAAGCAAAGTAATGTCGTGGCTTGACAGGGCAAACAACATGTTCTTAACATAAACTGACGAGAGAAAGCATTTGCATAACGTTAAAATAATTTCGTGCAAAGGAGATGCATCTCTTTGGAAATAATCAAGAGTAAAGGATAGGAGGATTTATCATTCGAAGGTGCGAATTATCATTGCAAAGTAGAGGATACCCGAGAGCTATAGGTTATTCCAGGGCGAAAGTGGCATTTATCGTACTTCGTGCCAACTTGCTTGGCTGACATTAAGCCGAGTGCAGACGATGCTTGCACGCGTGCAGCCTTAATACCGGTTTAGCGTGAGGGGTCGCGACGCCAGTCACATACTCTTCATAAATAAATAATTATTTTAAAATATAATCGTCAACTAACGGAGATTTAATTGACCATTAGTCCTTAATCGATGTTTCCTATAAAGACATTCGAATATAGGTCTGTTTCGTGACTATACTTACACGTTCATTTGGCAACGAAGTAAGCAAGTATAATTTTCAAAAAATACTGCTAAATTTCCGTATTACCAAATAAGTCCAATGTTTAACAATGTTCAAATGATTACAGAAAAACTGGCTTTATATTCAAGTACATGTATACAAACGCGGAAGAGTGGACTATAAGTGAATTATAGCATGAAAGGGCGATGCACATTTTGGCTTCCTAATAGTTGCAGTTTCCCGGCCGATCACCGCTGCAGCAATCATTAAGGGGTTGCAAACACTTGCAACTTCTGTACCACGCTTGATCTCGTTTAATTTTAATCAGATACCAATTGTGCAGACACATGCGGCTTAAAATAGCACCTTGTAATTGCTTCGATTATCGATATTTTTCTACTACAACCATTCCGTTATTATCTTTCCCTGTTGTTCCTTGCAATTAGAAATAAGTCGATCTTAATAATATTTTTCGTTTACACCTTGTTTTGCCGTGTTTGTTTAATTAGCCTCGGTATAAGCAGCAATTTATCTAATATTGAATTTGCTAAGTTCAACGAATTCCCGGAAGCGTAACAAAGTTGAGTACACTTAATTATACAGGAAGTATACTTAGGTCGTTAGGGAGTAACGTTTTATTCGAGACGAAAGGAAATGCGTGCGCGCCTTTCCATTCATTTAGATTACTCCCTGAAACGCTTTCTTTGTGTACTATATATTTGTGTACTTATGTTTCGCTTTTCCTTTTTTCGCCAACCGCTAGATATCGATCGGCGACTTAAACGACGCTCGCACAGATAGTAATTTAAATTAATTACAAACATCGCCGAGACCAGCGGATCGAGCAATAACTGTATATTTTTGAAACTATGCAAATCTTTCTTATAAAACTTGTCTCCTTAATCGTAATCAAAAAAATCATTCGACATTTAATACAAAAATAATACAAAATAAAATTGTATATTTTAATAATAATCTTGACAAACTATTTCGATAAAATTTGATTACATATGCTTCCATGATTTGGAAGAAGAAAGAGTCATAATGTTCGACAGATAAGTTTTATATATGGATAGATCACAATCGTAGTATGTATTTCCTAAGAGGACCAATAATCGTGATCGTCTATACATAACCTCGAACGTGCGTGGCATACTAGCAATCCCATATAGACTCTTTCGAGACGTTTCTAATTCCATCACGCTTTCGAAACGGACCCAAAAGCAGTGCCCTCTAGTTTAACGCGGGAACTTAATATCTCTGATTTCTTTGTAATATAACAAATTTTCCAAAAAATACGTATTTTCTCATACACTAATATTTGTGCATCGTCAGCCGAATACTCAAACGTTCACACACATACATATACATTCGTACGTATACGCACGTATCGACACATACAAACACGACCACGCGGAACACACGGAGGGAATGGGCTGTTTCTCCTTCTCTGTTGTGCCTTCAAACGTCTTCCTCTTTTCCTCCACCACCTTCTTTCTACGGCACAGAGAGTTCCTTTAAGCCGGCAGTTTCGTGTGTTACACCGTGGCGTGTGCACACAAGATCCACATAAGTTTTATGTTCGAGGTGGGCACAAAAGGCACCCTGAGAGATCGGCGGTGGCTTTCTTCGGAGGAACAAGTTTTCCAGGTGTCATCCAGGTGTACGAACCGATAGTCCAGTCTCGTGTATGTACTCTCGTTCGTGATAAATAAAAGTAAAAGTCTCGTGGAATCGCTTTAAACGTATCGAACCGCGCGGATCTACAGTTTCGAAAGAGGACGTCTTTGTTCTGACGTTGGCGCTTCTTGTGATCGTAACTGTGATGTGACAAGTTTCGTGGATGAACTCTGTGTGACATTTATGACAAGCTGATCAGCTGGAACGTAAGTTTAATTTAACTCTTCGATACTATACGTGGTTCTGTTAACGTTTGGAAATTGTATTATAACTTATAACGTATTGGAGAGTTAAATGTGCCTAGCCATAAAGGTAACTAACAGTGTTTAGATAGCTGAAAAAAGTAATATTGTTAAGATGATGGCCACTTCCAGTAGATCTGAATTTATTAGTAAAGAGCACTTGACTTTTCTATGTTAATGATTTAACAGAAACCATAAATAACACAAAAGTATCTTCACTTACGAATAGTTCAAAAAATGAGTGGGGAATACAGTCCATATTAAGGTTAGCTTCCCTTGCATCTTTTTTACTCGAAAAATGTGCATAGACTGCATAAAAATTTGACTTTTATACATGTGGTAACGTATTTTTATGTGAAAAGTATTTTGCTTTTTGTTTACTTACAAGTTTAGTAAAAGATGGATACAAAGTTGCAAATGATGCGATACGATACCTATTCGATTAGTTTTTGTTGAAAATACACACAAAGCGGGAGGCGCGCAAGCTGCGTTTTATGTCATTGACATCTGGAACGTGAGTCACTGAAATGAAATCGCGAACATCTCGTGCTTTTATTAGGTGATGCACGGATTGCAGCAGATGCATCGTGAGGTGGTCTGTCATATTGAGTCGAGGATACTCTTTTCTCATAAATCAAGTACGTGACACGGTTTTCGTGTATAATTTACCTCGTAATCCACACTTGCAACATTCTTAAGTTAACCATATTCCAGAACAAAGTAATTTCAGGATAATGTTTTCATCTGTTACAAATTCAAATTGCTGTTTTGAAATTTAAACAAATTTTAATTTATATAATATTGATTGATGGATGATTACTATACATTCTACTATTCTGCATATATTCTAGCGTATCTATATGCAACAAATGCCTGTTGCATCATATCATGTTCGTTACAATTTACTCCTTCTTATCCCTGTTCTCTACTAGAATTTTATTTCAATTTGTGCCATATATATTTCAAGTGAAACAAACAACATCGACGCGTGACTTCTTTAACGTTTTCAAAGCCAAAGCGTTTAAATATTGATATATATTTAGAATAGGATTTATAGCGAACTATAATTGACCACGTGCAAGTGGAAGTTGGGTAAAAGGGTCAAGCGAATTTATTAAGGCGACGTTCGAAGAACCCGCTAAATCGTTGTTTGGATCGACGTATAGTTAACGGTTTAACTGCTTTGATAAAGATGTCATTGGTCAACCAAGGTTAGTTTTAAACTGTCCTTGTATTATAGGTTAGCAAAAAAAAAAATGATAACAAGAGAAATGAATTATGCTTCGTCAAGAAAAATGTTTCAACCCGACATTTTTTAGCTATCTGTTTCCGTCGTTTTAACGAAAATCGCCTTAATAACAACGGTGACTTACGAGCTTTTTCTATCAGTTCTTATCACTTATCTTTTATCCAAATAAACGTTTTAGCCGTAACGACAAATGTTGCAAATATCACGAGTACACAATATCAAACAATTAAAATCATGAACTAGATAAGAAAAACATAGATCGAGGAAAAAAATGAAGGTTCGAACTTATAAGATGATCTACCAATTCTGAATCGGTCGGTATGATCGGGTATCGATAACGCTCGATATTCGATAGTCTGCCACTTACTCGTTGCAATCGACGGTGACGTCAAACTATTATACCCGTTGAGATAATACTTATCCAATACCGTCAAGTCGAATTTCTTCGATAAAAGATTATTATCGATGAATCATAATGTCAGTGTTTCCCAACTTATTAATTTGATTCCTAACGTATCTTTTTATCTGTTGAAAATCCCACTCGTATTAAGTTTGAAGATCGATCCTCAATCATGACATCAATATCTTCCAACGTATAGTTCTGTTCCTTAAATTTTGTATAACTTTTGAAAATACCATTTGTGTTAAATTTGAGTCATTTTGTTATTGTTACCTAAATACCTAAGCCATAAAGCATACATGTAATCAAATAGTAAACTACTTGTTGATTTTCGAATCATACAGATTGGAAATTTTGCACAAACGGCACGTAGAAGATTTTAAGATATCTCCGCGATTTCACGAACGTGCTAGTCAACTATCTTTCTAGGAAACATCGGAGGAAGAAACCGGAGAAAAAAGCGGTGCATTGTTTCTCTGTCGGGCCGAGGAACATTCTATAACATGGAGCGAATCTTCCACGTTTTTTAGCTTCGTTTAAGGGTATATAGGGGACGAAGATTATAGGTTATTGTTTAGACAAAGACTCTTAACCTCGAAACACGCACGACACCTGGAAAAAGTATAAATAATCGAGAAGAGGGATACCATATTTTATTGCTTCTTGGTCCATTAGTCTCTAATAGGTTGATCTCCCAACTAATAAGGTAAATCCTTGGTTTATCGATTGATTTAAGTAGATACATGACCTCTTGTCACTATGAACCTTGAAATTGAATATCTTAACTTCCAAATACATTAACTATCACACGATTTCACGTACATAGAACATCATGGAACACGCCGCAAGCAACTTTAACCTCATGTCCCATTATGGTTACCATTCTGGAAGGAGACAAACGATTATAAGAGGAAAACTTCACCTTGTCCGTTTGTTCTTCAAAATATTTGTTTATAGTTTGGTCATAGGTTAAAGACAAGATAACACAATTAAATACGATGAGTCACGATAAAGGTTGCGTAGCTATTTTTATGGGGGCAACATGCGCGACTCAGCCAGGTCTATTAGTCATGTCTGGACGTACGTTTTTTCCTCGAACAACTTGTTCGGTGCTTGCAGTATGTTTGACAGTTGCTATGGAACATTTCATATACCGAATAAAGAAAAGTTATTTATGTCCATCGCGATAAAAGAGAAGTATATTATAGAAGCTTTTTACCATCACACTATTTCGTTAACAAAAAGTTAGATGTTAGTTGAGATAAAAGGAAAATACCATGGAAATTTATTGCCAACACGCTGTTTTGTTAATAAAGACTTAGATGTTTCTTTAAACATAATTATGTTGTGTATTCTATTATTAT
The DNA here is from genome assembly GCF_910591885.1 of Bombus terrestris. Taxonomy (NCBI): domain Eukaryota; kingdom Metazoa; phylum Arthropoda; class Insecta; order Hymenoptera; family Apidae; genus Bombus; species Bombus terrestris. The sequence continues at coordinate 4,556,957 of NC_063271.1, read as the reverse complement.
TATTATTATTATTATCATTAATATAAAGAAATATAAAAAGATATATAAAGAAATATAAAGAAATATAAAAAGAACTGAGGCATATCTGAATTAATTTAATAAGTGTGTCGAATTGAATTCTCCAGCATTATAGCAAACCGATCGACCAAAAATTGTCAATCGTGGTGCTGAAGAATCACCGTTTTAGCGCATTCCTATTACCATATACAGCTGACTCAGCAGCCATTGGATATTTTTTTACAAGTCATCAGCAACAGTTCGTACTTATAATTTCCATCTTAGATTAGTCATATAGGTAGGTACCTGCACAATTTATCATTTTCTCTAATTCATACTTGTATCTGCTTTTCCACCATAGATATCAAAATTCAACAAATTTCACTCACTGCTATCAATGGAACCTATAACATACAGCTATCTTGGAATATTACAAATCTGACATTTATCAGTGCAGAAATGACCTCGTCTGAGTCTCGTTATGCGATCGGATAACGAAATGTTTCGTCTAACTCGGCGAACGCAGCAGTACTTTACGGTTTGTGAATATCCGGTGTTGGGCTGTAAGTTCGGGAACTGAGTTAGAGATAGTGAAGTTACGTAACGATGTAGTTCCTTAAAACGATTTTTATCGCGAACGCCACGTAACCGGTGTAACCGTGTGTTCTGTATTTTTCAAACCACTTTTCGTTATCTATCAGCTTCGGTTTTGTTCCTTTTCCCTCGCTTCGACGTAAAACCAGTTCCACGAACTGTGCGTTAAAATAAAAGTTTGTGACGCTGGTGGTGAATAGCGATAGAAATTGCTACCGGATTAGTTTTACGTTAATCAAACCTGTGATTAATATCTGTCTGCACTTGTACTGTCAGTCATGTGTTAATAGAACACATACTATATATATATATATATATATATATATATAGTTAGATTTATTGGTAAACTCGAACAAATTTTATCTTATTTTATATCATAAAACATATATGAGTGAAATAACAGATTTATGTACAATGATTCAATATAAAATAGGTGGATATAAAATGAGCTATAATTAAAGGCTAGTATGCAGTATCTTAAGCTTAATGCTCCCCTATTTTGCAACATTAATTGTTGTATGCTACTAGAAACTTGAAACGTTTACCGAATATCCGAGGATGTGGAGGATAATTGGTATTCTGCTTTTCCGGCGCGCTTTCTAAATTCCGCGTAATCCAGTTCGGCTCCTTTATGCAAATACCGGACTCTGAAACTATCTTTTTTCTTTTCCTGACCCGTAAATTACGCAAGCTTTCTTTAAAGTATACAACTATTGTTCCAAACACTCATGCAATTGTTTCTTGAATAGCGGCAAGAATAATGGGAATGGAATATCAGATTGGAACTCTAAATTGGATAGAAACGCAGTATACGATTCCGGTAGCCATAAAAAATATATCAAGTAATTGTGATCGGTCGTAAAACTGCAGTGCTGTGTATCACACAGTGAAAATAACAAATTTATGTTCTAGGCCAGAAAAATTATCACCAGACTGGATTTATTTGTGTTGACTATTGTTGAGATCCTTGAGCTCTAATAGAAATGACATAAATCGTAAAAAGAAAACGATATTTCTTGTCTAATGCTCGAGCGTTAAAAATATGTTTAATACGATCATTTACTACGTTCTAACCAAAAAATCAATTTCATAGGCTGCGAATATTTCTGTAAATTTCTATTTTTATGAATGTAACAAAAAAAAAGTAGGATCTAGACAGAGATCTGTTTCACTGCTGTACTTTATGTACTTCTGCATAGTGTTCTATGCATGTTTGCATCTTTCAATTTCCCATAACTGATCGTTAGAAGCTTCAGACGGACGAAAATAGAAAGAGATTCGTGAAAATTTACACCTTGTTCTATCAATTTTCCAATTTATCCGATTCTATGGCAGCTCGAAGAGGTTCCTAGCGATAGATTTATGCGAGAATTTATGGGCATCCAGTGTTTTTCCTACGACGCATCACGTACGAAAGCCGGTACGAAAATAGATGGTCGCTTATTTTCGGTGGATCGACTGCTTGCTTCCCCTCGAATCGTCCTTTTTTCCATTCTTTTTATTGTCTTCGTTTGCTCGTCCACCGTTTCACTAGCCGCTTCTGAGCGTCATACAGCCGGAGTTCGGTTTATTATTACACATGGTATTCTCACGTCCCCCGGACGTCATACTTTGTTCCTTCTCTTTCTGCCTCTTCGCCGACGTTTCTGCTCCGTGTCCTCGCGGAGCTTATTAAAGGCTCGCGACAGAGAGAGCACCTTGAAAACCCTGAACTTCAGGCTTGAAGCTGACTGACTCAAGGTCGGTTTGAATCAGAACCGGCCAACCGGTTTTTCGGAGAAGATTCGGAGAAGAAAAGTAAGATTACGCCTCCGCGGGCTTCGCTCGTGCAACGCTTTAAATCTGCCTCGCCAGACACCGCTCCATCGACGTTTGTTGCAAATTAAATTGCCACTTCCACTGGCAAAACGGTCTATATATATACATAATACTGATTGTGCGAATGAGTTTCAGAATAGTAGAGTTATAGGTGAGTACGATGTAGTGGCTCGCGAAAGTATTTGACCAATTACGTGTGTTATATAAAACATTTTTACATTTCATTAACACTAACGAAATACTTGGTATTGTTTTAATTGATAAATTTTTAAGTGTTAATTATTCGTTATACTAATAAACAGTAATATTTAATGGGCCATTCTTAGCGCTAGTTCTATGTTTCAGACCAATATTCCTCGAACTCTGAGTCAGATATAAGTTCTGATTACTATTTTCTTATTTCTGCCTTTTGTAAACGTTTGTAATGCTCTTATCGAAATTTGTACCAATCATCTGAAATTTCTTCGAGTGTTCTCAACAATAGTCAAAACTAGTATCGTCTTCTTTTCTTATTTTAATTATTTAGAAATATTATTAGTATCATATGTGTGAATGAAGTTGTCGAACAAATGTGACCTGATCACAGAACTTCGTAATTCCATAAAAAAATTATTAAAGTCGAAATATAACGTTTACTATAAGGATATCTTAAGGAAAAAACTTGGTTGATTCACTGTCTAGCGTTAGAGATGAGTAGGTGTATACGTATAGCTGCATAGAGTTGAATGGCAGCGAACTTGTCTACCAAGAGGTTGAGTAGCTGGGAGTTCTGGTTTAATGAGGTTCACATGTTTAAGCCTCTATCGAATGGAGATACGTTTCTCTGGTGCACTCAGGAGAAACTGCAGACTTTCTTTTTTCGTGAAGTACATACCTTAAATGATTCTTAGAACATGGAACATTTATTAAAGTCAATTGTCAACAATGAACTCTTCCCATCAATGGTTCGATGACATGTTTCTTCGTGTCCGGCCTATGCAAGGTGTAGCTAATGTTCTTAATGGACACCCAGTGTGTATCGTGCAACGCATGGTCGTCTTGGTAGTTTGTAACTCAAGTCGTTGACTTCCTACCATTCTGTTAAAAGAGTACAAAATCGAAGTCCTTGCTTATTCATGGCCACATCGTGTAACACGATACTACATTATTGTATGTAAGTACATCGTTATCCCTGGCTGCTTATGAAAGTTTCTCAAACCTGTGACCTGTCTGACAGAAAAATAAATCTGCAAATATTAATGTTTCGCTTGCAAATTGTATCGTAGTGGTTGGTGTAAGTTGTCATTGGGCAATTGTTACCACCCGTTGCTATTGTTACCACCTTATTAGAGGTGAAAATACTTGGACCGTTCTTTATCCCATCGACGATTCATTTTTAATTTGTTCATTAAACGTTCCTGTGTTATATTATCTTTTCTTCAACCAAATTATTATTCTTCGATAGTCTTTCCTTAAATGTGCAGTTCTCATTTAGAATTTTACTATTTATAAAGAAGTTTAAAAAGAACGACAATTGATAAAACCGCGAAATTATTAAAATAAGAAACAATGACGATATTTCAGACCCCTTGGCAGACGACTGTGCATGCCAATTGCAAAGTTAAATGCGATTTTATGCAAAAGAGCAAAACGAGCCTGCCAAACAAACCATAAATATCGCGTTAACTCAGCTTTCCACAGTCGATTATTTACGCCTTGGCTTATACAGGCGCCAAATCATCAATTTGCCCGAGGCGCTCGTACGTTTCGGCCGGCCCTGTTCGCGCCGTAAAACCCAGTTATTCATTCCTATAATAAACTGTCATATTCATGCGTCTCCAATGACGTAATGACAATGAAGAACAAGTTTCAGCTGATGCAAGCGTACGTACCCTGAAAGGGGACCCGCGATAATCATTCGCGCCATGTAAATTATGCTAAACCTTATTTAGCTACTTTTTAAATTTCATATCACGTTCCCTATTGCAGAATAAAAGATTCCTCGAGACTCGATGGAACATCTGCTTTATCTTAATCAATCCTTGACCTAAAGGATGAACAGAAGATCCGGATACGTAAATGATATTTTTTTAATGTTTCTTTGGTTCAAATGGAAAAAAATAATATGTTATGGTATTTGCCGTATTCGTCTAAATATCCGTTAAAAAATAGGTGTGAAAATATTACAGGTTTTCTCTATCTCCCCCCCCCCCTTTTTTTTTTTTAACTGAAACCTGAAAGTGACCCTGAAAGTTCACCAGAATAATTTAAGCTGATCACGTTTCGTGGTTCACCCTGTATGAGATTAATATTGTAGCGATATATTTGCAACAAATTTAAGGCGAGAAGAATGAAAAATTCGTTATGCCGCCATATAAACGACCACAAGAGAATTATTCCGACGAAGGGTTGGAAAATTAATTAAAGCTTTTAATTGGAGATGTTCTCGCGTGCAATTAAGTGGCTCGCGCGACCCACCAACTTTTACCGTTTCTGATCCCCACCGATTGTTCCTCAAGCGTGAAAGTCTTAAACGATTTCGTTTCGGACTTGCATGCGCGCAGTCGCGTGAAACTTCTCAGGTGTCTCTAACAGTACTCAAGGGGGAAAGGCAAAGGAACAAGGACCGGAAGTGTCGCGCGCGTCGACCACGATGCGGGACTCGTGCCTTCCTTTTATCGCGAGATAAGAGGTACAACGTTTACCATGCGTTGCGGGTACAATAATGGACGCAACCGGAAGTTCCTATGGGCACGATCGAAAACGCGCCACGCGCCAACTCGAATGCAAAATTACATTTGAATATAAAGAGATTCTGTTACGCGACCTATCGCAGGTCTGTTTTGTGATTATTAATAGACTGTTGGCCTATTTCGTGTTTTATGGATTAAGTTTTAGAATAATAAGTCTGTCGATGATCTATCGTAAATGGTATGTTAATAGTATGACGGCCGACTATGACCGTGTCGTCTGTGTTAAATATTAATTTATAATTACTTGACTGTAGATATTCCTGTATTCTATTAATTTAATTTATACAATTAATTTATTTAATTGATATAATTTAATTCGGGGAATTTAAGGCAAAAATGCAGGGAATAAATAAAAGAAGCAAAAACACGTAAAATATCCAGAGACTAAAAGTTGTTGGAATAAATTTTAAATTTAGAAACACTCGAGAGTACTTACATACGAACTTTCTAGTGGAGTTTTTGCCTCTATTTGCGGTGATGGATTTTTATTTTCGATGAAAATTTCATCGAGGTGCAAGGTAAAGAGGCTTCTACGTCAAAGGAAAGTTGTAAATTATCATCGGGAGAAGTGAATTTACGAGCGGTGTACGCTACTGTTGGATAGTTTTAGAAAATGGAAAGACGTAGCCAACGATTTCAGGCGATCCAGTGAAAACCCGTATTTCTTCTTTGCCAAACCAAGCAGCCGACAAAAGGCTAACCGGTTTCCGGAAATGGGTAATTTCTTTATTATACTCATCAGTGCGCTCGTGATCTTTTTTGTTCAGGTACAGGTCTTGAGCATGACCCCGCTGGGCATAACTACCGTTTCAGAATAAAGCAAGCGAGGTCAAGAATTTGCATACCCTCTTCTTTTCATTCATCGAACTTCCTCAGGAGCATCCCATATTTTTTTGTTTAAATAAGTACTTGAAATCGTGCGAAAACGTTATAAAAGTTTCAATAGTAAGGAAACTAGTAAAGGAGAGATCGAAGGATAAAACGAAAAGAAAGTAAAGAAAAGATATGGAGGGCAGAATAAAAACACGCGGCTCTTTACTTTCTTTATTTTCTTTTTTTATCTATAATCTATTCTACGTTGCTTTTCATTATTTCCTCGAAGTTCAAACTTCATGTAAAAACAACGTAATTCTAGATTCAACAAATCTAGCTTATTTTTTCATAACGAGGTCATAGATAAATCTTTTTAATGTTGTTTTATTGTTTTATTATCTTAACAATACATCGTCAAATTGTTTTAACTAGTGCAACATAGACGCTTAACACGATCAAATCAATCTTCGATTCCGTATTAGTCGAGAAAAGCAGAGAATTAAACGAAATACTGTTTATACGGTGAATATTTTCGGTGGATGCGTCAGAAGATGTTAGTCGGCCTCTCGTTAAAGCGGCGAACAACCTTTCACAGCGAATCGCGCGAAGGTGAACGCGGACGAGTACCTCGAGGCCTCGGAAGCCCTTTTTCCTTTGACTCATCGTGGAGGTTACGCGGTTTCCCGGTGAACGAACGCGACCCCATTTCTCCGAATGAAAAACGCGACAATAAACGGCTCGTTTATAGTGGAACCTGCGTGTCGTACACGTCAGAAGCTGTGACCGATCGAATCGCGTGTCGAAGACAGCGGAAAATTGCCTCCAGCGCGCTCCGAAACCTGCTTTTGCTTTTAATTCTCCACGTGAGCGAAACGCACATTGAAACTGAAACTAGAACGTGAAAGAGTTACATGGTCGTCTTTTAACTTTCAGCTAGAGGAAACAGAAATTGTTTGGTTTAGAAGAACAGGTTTCAACAGTTTTGTAATTGGAATCAATTGCCTCCGGCAAGATCGGCACTCGCTTTCGCTTCTAATTCTCTGTTTACAGAATAATTTCCAAGCTGTAGGAGGATATGCAGTGTCTAATTAATAAAACATATTTATCTATGCGGTTGAAATTTAGAGAAATTGTTACATATCTACTGACTGTAGATCAATTTTTATTGGCGTAGAACGGTTCTAATTTTGCAGCAATTATAATCTTACGTTTTCCTAAAAATACACGCAATTTATCATCTATCTTCTGTTATTTATCTTCATTACACAGCTGCTTAACAATAATAAATTATGATATATCTTAAATTGGAGACTCGAAATTTGTAGTTTGCAAACTGGTTAAATACACAACTATATTTTTTATAAATTTACTTAAGATTTTACTATAAAAACTGCTGTATACCAGTATATACTATTATTCGTCACACTGCATTTTTGTCAGTGAACTGACAGATTTAGATGTTTCACAAGTGCAATGCAAAAAGAGTGGAACAGGTTCCAGCTAATGCATTAGCTTGAAAGGTCGATAGGTACAGCACGTATTTAGCTACCCGCAGGTTGTATTGCATTTTTTTTTTTTATCACCATGTTGGTGTTTGCGTAACGAAACTGCAAGCACAAGTTAATTAATCTGATCGTCTCTAACAGTAGAAAGTCGATTTAAATAATTAGTAGGTCTCCTATATACATACGTTCGTATTTCGATAGAATTAGATAGAAATTCGATAGAAAGTGACGCAAGGTGATTAATCGAACGATGTTTAATCGGTCTTTGGAGAGAAAGAGGATATTTTTTTACGCATAGAAGAGAATAGTCGAGGATGGCTCGTGTTACTCTCTTAAGATTTCTTCAAGTACGACGGCATCGTGCATGACTAGATGGAACAATGGAAACCGCCTTCGCAACGCGATTGTTCGTACGCCTGTCAGTCGATCGCACGTATCTGCGGTGATTTAGCATAAGATCAGCCGAGAAATTAGTCATCGGGCTAAAGGTCACGACCGAGACAGTGACTCAGTTCGATTCCCCTTTCGGGGAGAAGCAATTCTTATTGACCGTGATCGAATGTTGCTTCAATCTTATTTTTTTTAATCCTATTAAGTTCATAGAACACAGATTCTGTGACAACTTCGTCTTAACGATAGTACTACCGATCTAAATATATTTATTGCATACAGATGGTGAAAATTGTAATAATGAAAGCGGTAAATAACCTTCGTGATATAATAAAGGATATTCTTCGTTAAAAAGAAAAGAAAATAACGAAGCGACATTGTAATTGAATATCGTGTTTAGAAAACTGTTCTTTGAGAAAATGTAAAAAGAAACAAGTATAGACAAAGCATTCCTGAGATACGTATTGCGAAAGCGCAGCCCATTCCAGAATAGATATGATCCAGCCATTATGATCTTGTTCTCCAGAAAGATCCGGCACGATACAGTCTTTTCTCAGCTACCCCTGGTTTTTAGAATACAATCTGTGAAACATAGCAGAACCCACGTCGGAGAGATGCAAAAGAGTGTCGCTATAAATCACAGCTCTCGAAAATAGGTATCACGTTAATCAAGCTGCGGGTCGAGACGTCGAACGGTGATTTTTACAACTCGCCCGTCTTGGTGTATTTATATCATTCGTTCGGGCCTTGGCTGCGAATCGACCGAGCTTTTTCAGCGATCCACTCGTACTGGAAGCCGCGTGAGCCTGCAGTTCCAACCATTTTGCTCGTAAAGCTTCGTATTTTAAACAACTACATGTTTCTGGAACGTAAATTTTGTTTAAATGTTCATGGTATGTTTTGCAAGCGGCTCGAAATCTCAATATTTCCATTTTCCCTAGATGGATATATTCTTTTATTATTACACATTATCAAAAGCAGATCTGTAAGACTCTTATTCATTTTTTAACGTCAAATGACGCCAAAGTTTGTATAGTTAACTTTAAATTCAAATCTGTGAAAAATACTTCAATTTAAAAATAAAATCGATGGAGATGGTTTTCTTAAAAAAAAAAAAAAAAAAAAAAAAAACAATCAATAGAAAAGATTGATCTGGAATAACGTGGAAACATGGAAATATTCGATAGAAACGAAATTTTAATATTTAATGTTTCCTGCTCTAACAATAGAATAATTAAAGTACCACTGTTTTTCCATAATTTACGAGTTATTTATGTACCCTATCTACACTTTCCCATTCACGTGCTCGAAGAAAACATTTCACAAGAAAAGACGAATATCTTCTCAACAAAGAGCGAGCAGAAGTTTCATTAAGATGTTTCTATCCCATTTAAATCATCTCATTTCCGATGCAGCGAAAGAAAACTCGCGAATAGCCGTGTACTTGTATGTACACAACGTTCCATCCAATATCAGAAGTGGAAACGACAGCATTATGACTTCCGATTCTCGGAAAGTGTCCCGAGATTTATAGAGTTATTGTGATGGGGCTCAGCCCGAGTCGTTGACCGAGCAAAAAAGATTGATTAGATGCGAGCAACGAATCAGCCTCTTTTAACTCACTTTTATCTGCGAATTAAGCGTATACTATATTTATCTATCAATATAAACTTTATTTATTTTAAGCAGAATTTTAGTTAGACAAATACGAAACTTTCGATACGAAAATCGGTTCGAGCGTTAAAAAAGAAGAACGTAATTGATAAGACGCGTTTATTAAATTGATCGGAAAATTTTGCTGGTCTTGTATTCTTCTAAAGGGAAGAAAACAATTTCTTTAACTGAAACTTCTACAATATTACTTCGCTCATATAAAATACACCATGCAGAATACATTCTATCATAAAATAATTTATTATCAATAGCCGATAATTTCTTTCTAGCAATATTATGTCATCTTTTTATACTTGAATAAATACTGTTCTTATAGATTATAGTTCGATATCAAGCATTTTATATATAACATATAGTTCGATGTAAACATATTTTGTCTGTTAATTCTTTTAGTTATGTTCAATGATGAATAGTTTTAATCCTATCTGTTCAACTATCTGTCATCTGTCTTAATCTTTAAATAAACTTGTAAATTTTATAGAAGCTCTTATAGAAGAAGATCTGGCGATCACAACTTTTCCATAAACCAAATATGTATGTAAAATGTATACTATGTTTCTCTCGTTAGTCGTAAAACGCATCGATTGTTGAGAAAGTAACGTTCAATCGGAATATAAGCTTGTTTACGCGAAGAAAAGAATCAGAATTTGCAAACCGTAGCCGGAACGGTCATCGATTGACACTTCGTATCGATAACGAGGTCACGAAACGCATTTACCAGAAGCTGCTGTATTCGATCGGTTTTTCTCGAGACTCGTTTGTCCCAGTATTCGCGCGGCGTCCGTTGCGATTGCTCTTAAATAGCCATTATTATTCCTCCATGGGGATCGATTCCTTTTTTCTTTTTTTCCCACAGTTACTCCAAAGTTGTTTCAACGTTTCGTCCCACGATACAAATTCGGGAATCATAAAATCAAGGTAAAAATTCAACAAAGAACGTTGAATCGAGATTTAATAAAAGAAATTTAATACCGCAGATAATGATCGTAGAACCTTTTTAATTTTCTTTGCCACATTGCTTATTATCACCTTGGAAATTCCCTATGGCATCACAAAGTCCCTTTAAATTAACACAAACGCAGATTATAGATGGATAAATACGATGTTAACGAGTAGGAAGGAACGATAACATATTTGTGTCGTTGCAAATACTGCTACAATTGCACTCATTGTCTACAAAAAATTCGAATAGATTAGATTAGATTATACGCATACTGCTCTCCTGATGTCTATTACAAGTTTTTGGCGTTACACAGAATGTATTTCTTCTTTTCTTTCGTTCTTCTTATTCACGGGTTTTCTGCAATTTTCAGCGCTGTAAAAACGATGTAATTATTACAGAAAGTAATTAAAAAACTGATATTAGTTAATATATAATTATTTCCCACAATCTTCTGTCTCCAGTACAATTCTTCATAAAGTAATTCGATTCCAAGAGATAACAGTAAGATATAAAATTTTCCAAAGTTCATAAGCATTCGTATGTAGCAACAGATGAATGCTTTTTTTTAACGAATTACCTCCTAAAAGATTTTTTATTAAAAATGATACTAACATACAATGGTTTCTTTATATTCAGACGAATTCTCTTAATTTCGATACAATTACTTCATTAAAAAATTCAATACCTGGTGATAACTTGAAACCTGGTGAAACTCGCAAATATTAAATTCTATCTCTAAGTGAATCTAAGATTCCTCAAATTCTTTCTCAAATTCAAATGTCAATCGATATTTTTATACTTCGCTCACTAAAGGACTTTCTAAACGCTACACTATATTCTGAAAAGCAGGGGAATTTGATTTAAAATAAAAATTGGACGACTGGACTCGAGTGTCCAATGTATTTTTCATTGTATCTCACCTGGATTTATTGGCGTATCAGTAGCGGATGATGTAGCGGTAGAGAGGAGGTAGGAGAAGTTGCGTATAGCCGATGATAAACCGAAGGTGGACACTGTTAAGTCGTTGTTGAGTAGCGACCGTTGGTGAACCGATCCTCCGGCGTGTCTCGATCTTCCCGGTGAACGTGTAAATCGCGGTGAACTCTGTGTGTAAATTGTACGATCGTTTAAAACCAAAAATAACGGAATCAGAAGTGGCGAGTTGCTCAAACATCTGGTGTCTCGTTGATCTTCTTCAGTGGTCGCTCGTGACGATTGTTAATTCATCGATTCTGACGATTAAACGAGACGGCAAGCAATCAAATTCGACAGAGATTTCTTTAAGAAAAATTAATAGAGAAAAATAGTAATGAAATGATAAGTTATCGTTCAACGATTGGTGTATCGAAATTGAAAAAAAAAGTCGTGTTAAAAAAATATTTCTTACGAAGATTTTTACAAGAAAAGATCGCTGATAGAAAGAGAGAATTTTCTTTTTTTGTAAATTGTGAATGTTTTAATGATCGGTGTATAGTAAAATTTAAAAAGTTAAATAGAGCATTTCCGTCGTTGCGGGAAAATATCTCTGATTTTTTTTTAAAGGAAAGATTACGAATCCCGATGGAAATAACAAACTTTATATAAACTATGGATCGTATGAAATTGGAAAAGTTTCCAAAGCCGAGCTGCATTATCGCGGTATTTAAAACAAGAACGTTCGGTTCTAAGAGTGGAACCTACCTGTAAAAGTCGATAATACGTAACGTCCAATTAACAATTCAAGGCTCGATAAGAACAAAAGAGTGCAGGTGACGTGTTTCAAAAATCGAGGCTACGAGCTTCCAATTCTTTAGACGTTCTTGCATTTTTTTCTTCTATTTTTCACGAGGAAAATCTCGCGACTAAAAATAATCGTGAACGAATAAACGGATCGAATGATGGAGATTCGGTGTCGCGAACGAAAATTTTATTTTTAATTGATTTTTTTTTTTCATGATTCTCCTCTTACGATTAATTTCAACAATTTTATCATTGTCTTTATTGCGCATAGAAACGCGAATAAATAATATACGTCAAAAGTTTCTTGGCGCCGAGACAGAAAGAAATATAGATAGAATGCACGAATCAGGCGAGTATCATCTTTTTCGATCGAACGTTGCGATTTTTCGATAACGGCTAATCTTACGTCGATAAGAAAGCAATTCGCGATAGGGTGTTTGCTCAATAAAATGTGATTGTCCCATAAAGCCATCGTCATTTTCATTTTTATTTCCATTAACTTAATGGAGTTTCCAATAATTCGATCTGGTTTCATATACGATGTTCCATTTCGATTATATGTTTATATTATTTATATACTTTGGGAACAATTTCTAATCGTAGAAAGATATTTTTAATCGCGCGATTTTTCTTATGAAAGATTAATCTTCCAGAGATATCGTCATTTTTTATTATCCTTGTAAGAATAAGAATATTATCTAATGATATATTTATTATCTTGAAATTCTTTGTTAATATTATATAATTCAGGCGTGAAGGAAGTATCTTTCAACGTAACTTTCTTATTAACGTAGAATTCTTTTCGCTTTATTTTTTTCATATTCTTTTTCAATTCAAATCATAATCTTTTAAAGGAGAGTTATTACAAAAAGACTCGTGCCAAGTTCATTTTGCAGAGAACGGTTTTCCTTTTAACAATGAAACGAACCGCTCCGTGTAATTACTTTCTCGATGATCTCTTTTCAAACACTTTTCCATCGTACTCTCTGACGAAAGAATCTGTATTCTGAGAAGCATCCGGAACGGCAATGACCGCGATTTGTAGCTTTCGCGTTTATAGAATGGCAACGAGACGCTGATTAATCGGTGCAGTTTTCGAGCAGGTCACGTATGTATAATCGACCTTGAAGCTTCTTTCTTCCAATTGCACCGATTGGCTATTTCCTTTTGAACAAATCATCGACTCGTATTTAGTTTCTCTTTTAGGAAGAAAATGTGAAACACGTTCGAAAGAATACGCGTGAAAACGTGTCACGCGGGAATTCGAAGCAATTAGCTTCTCCTTTAGCGTTGTACTTTAATTGGTTCGAGTTAATTGGAACACAAAATCGAAGCTGTGCTTGCGTAACGTTTCGTTTCGTTTCGTTTCGTTTCATCGAACAATCGATACCAGTCCTCCTGAGAGAATACGTTCAAGCTTCAAGCACCGAGTCTAATCAAAACGATGTATAAAAATTTTGCGTTGGATTATTTAAGATATCTCGGCTGATGTTTCTTCTTGTCGATGACGCAATTTCGTTGTCTTCGTACAAGGGAAAAATAAATTGGAAACTATAGGATAATGATACAAATTAAAATATGGATTATGGTATAATGAAGTTTGCTCATCTGCCTGAAGTAACAGTATTGAGAATAAAAATATCTTTAGAATTGGCCAATTTTTAGATGCTTATAGATAAGGAAGAAAATTGGATATGCTCGACGACCATAATATTAATTATGACACTAGAATATAATGAAAGTTGTTCATCCTGAAACATTTATGGAGTTGATGGCCGATGTTTAGGTGCGCACGCAAGACAAAAGAAAATTAAATATGATAGTAAGGGATATAAATTATGGCTGAAGGATGTGATACAATCCAGTCATTTCCCTAAAGCGAATGTCTTTCGAGAATTAAGATATCTGTGGAATCGGTGGAGTTTTAAATATGGATAATTGTATCGCAAAATTTGGATGTTACGCTTCGTTAATATACCTATAATATCTGTAGCCGATGGTTCTTTTTTCCAATGAAACAACCAGGAATTAAATGAAAACATCGTAACCGATCGATCACGGAAGATTATCGAGCGAAATCGAGATCGAATTTCCACGTAGGCCGCGTATCTTATCGCGCGATCTAACGTTAGATTTCACAGGGAAGTACAACGAGCATCAGTTGCGAGAGCACCAGCTCTGGTTCTGTACTTTCTGCTACTCCTCACGCAATTACAATAACCCGTCGTAACTTAATTCGTTAATCTGTTTCGTCTGTTGGTTGCACAGGATACAAGGACGCTGACAAAACATGGGGTGAGTCCTATAAAAATCCTCCATTATTCTTACAAAAGAAGTATATATATATAAATTTTTATCTTAATAGCAAAATTACCATCTCTGATCCTTTATGGTCCATTTTATCTTTTTTTTATACTATGAGAGAGAGAGAGAGAGAGACAGACAGACAGACAGACAGAGAGAGAGAGAGAGAGAGGAAGAGAGGGAGAGACAGGGAGAGAGCTATAGTAGTTTACAGTATTATACATTATTGTTATATTGTCACACGTTAGTTTTACATATATATTGTTATATAACAATGATTCGGCTAGGGTTTCGTCTTGGATAAACAACGAAGAAGGTTTATAAAATTCCGTGTCTCACGTAGGTAGACGTATGAATTACTATAGTGACTGTGCAAAGTTTGTAGAAGGGCAGAACACACCCTATTTTGCACAATGCGAAGCAACGAAGTTTGATTCAAGCCTGAATCGTAAGGGTGGGGTAAAAGTGGCCCATGCTGTTCCTTTGTATCTGATTGATAGTCTTCTACCTGGATCTTTCGGTAGTCTAGCGTTTTAGTCTGTTACTTGAAGGCTGAAAGTGAGACGAGAAGATGTTCAACCGTGAGAGATAGTAAATTATGTGTATTATTCGTTGATAGTTTATTGATTTTGCGATACACAGTTTCACAAGAAGTTAATGTAAGTACAGTCATAAAATTTGTGACAGTATTATAATCGAAAGACTAATTATCTTTATTCCTTTCTTACATAATCATAATTTTAAAGCAACCTCTACTTATACTTAGTGATTCAATTGAAACTGATTTCGTTATAATTTATTCGTTATTATTTATTATTCGTGATAATTTAAATGAAATATGGGAATTACATAGTTTCTTGTGTTACAACTTTTCATCGATCTCTTACCGTCTATCAACACTGCTTTGGTATCTAATCAGTAACTTTATCACCAATCTGCAATTCTCCTAATGACTATATCGCTATTCATCATAGACAATACATTTTTTATGTGACGTTTCTCCCATTCTGGAGATTAATGAACAAAAATGTATACACATTTCATTGCATTCATCGTCAAACGAGATCATCTCCAGATGAGAATTTTTCTTTAAATTGAAAGATACATACGTGTAATATATCAAAAATATATTTCCAATTAAACTAATAACATTAAAATAATAAAATTAATATAATAATTTCAAGGAAGAAAGATCGTCAGTCAATAAGTTGATTTGATTACAATTTTCTTTCCTTTTCTTGATGCAACAAATATTTCATTACGAAAGTTAGATCCGTTCGTTAGATTAAAAAATTTAGATCAACATGATTTTTACTTTCTTAGCTTTTTTAAGTTGCAAGAAAGTTGCAGACAGATAAAGAGATCAAACAGACAGACAGAGAGAGAAAGAGAGAGAGTGTGTGTGTGTAGTAGTAGTAGTAATAGTAGTAGATAGAGATTAGAAGATTTCGGAAGCATAAGGAGAGAAACGAGATGATCTATCTTGTTTTACTATTTTTCTATGGTTCGTATCCATGTCGATGGTCGATGCGACCACACACGGAAAATCGACACCGATCGCGTGAAGCGCCATCGAAGTTCAGGGTGTTGATTTCCTTCCCGGCGATCGAACAATACTCGCAATCCGCACTTTCTCGCGCTCAGTATCGTGTAACGTCCACGAGAAATCGGCATACGTCTTGGCCGCAATTAAGTTCACAAATCTCATCGTCGATCGATCATAATATGCGAATAGGCAGGCAACAACTATACGAACGAGACAATATAGGTACATAGTCAGATCCTTAAAAAAGAGGATGACATTATGGCACTTTAAGAAATTGAACAATGATGTATAATTTTATATGAAAACTAAATTACTATATAACGCTATATAATTATACAGGGTGGTTGGTAACTGGTGGTACAAGCGGAAAGGAGGTGATTCTACGCGAAAAAAGAAGTCGAAAATGTAGAATAAAAATGTTTCGTTTGAGGCTTTGTTTTCGAGAAAATCGACTTTGAATTTTCGCTCGGTACGCGTGCACTTTATGGCGTGACGCCATATTAAATCAATTGTCTATTCCGAAGAAATCGCAAGTTGCGAGCAATTGAAAGAAAAGATTATTGTAGTCTTTCATACTTTAAAACAATCGAATATGTTGGAAAGTGTTCATAGAAATTTAATTAGAAGAGCAGAAGTATGTGTTCGGCAGAATAGACAACATTTTCAGCAATTTTTGTAATAATAAACTTTATGATTACTTCGTATTATTTCATTATGTATTCCTAATTTTCCGTTACTGCAAAAAAAAACTTAAACTGCGATAATATCCATCGAGACAACGATCTACAACGAGACGTGATAAAGTGCACGCGTACCGAACGAAAATTCAAAGTCGATTTTCTCGAAAACAAAGCCTCAAACGAAAAATTTTTATTCTATATTTTCGACATCTTTTTTCGCGTAGAATCACCCTCTTTCCGCTTGTACCACCAGTTACCAACCACCCTGTATAAAACGTGCAACACCTTATAGAACTAAATAGAAAATAAATATTTAAACAATCACAGGATATTCTTATTACATTTTTTATCGCAAAACTTATTTTATACTTTACAATCCTTGAATCTAATCTAAAAATATGTTAAGCCAACTATAATCTTTGAATTTTTGTGAATTATTTAATTCTTAATTTAACTATTTCTTTACATCTTTCTAGAGCAATTTTTTAACGATAAAAAATACAAACGGATCAAAGATGATACAAAAAACGGAGCAGCTTCGTTATTAAAATTACTGTTCCTTCTCCTCCTTCTATATAAAGTTCTACAGATTTTTCGTTTAAAAATTCCTTCGAACAAACTACTCATTATCATGCATCTGAAAAGTAACTTGCTCCCTGACCTATTATAGCGAGGCGCGTGCGGTATCCGACACTGGAGGTGTTGTGAGAGGTTCCGGCAAGGCACGGGCACCGGAAGTCCCCAGGACTGGCAGCGAGTTACGTAGAAACATGGAACGTGGTCTGCACGAGCGTGACCGCGTCGGTGTCCAGGACTTCGTTCTTCTCGAGGACTTCCAGAGCGAGGACGCGTTTATCGATAATTTGCGAAAGCGTTTCAACGAGAATCTGATCTATGTGAGTAAGAGATTTTTATGAAAGAACTGCTCGAACCAATTACCCGGAAGTCTGGCGTCGCTTTCTTTCTGTATTGTCTAGTTAAATGTACTCGTAAGCAAGACTTTCGATTGACTTGAATTTTAGAAAATTATTTCGCTTAGATTTGTCTATGAAAATATAATTAAAAATTGGATAAAATTTATTTATGAAAATATAGAGAACTTAGTTTATCGGTAGAGTTAAGTAAGCACGTAGACTTATGGCAATTTTTCAGCTAACTTATTCAAATTTAGACAGATACGAGGCAACGTTTAGAAATTTTTAAGTTCTCGCGATAAGTGCTTGAAGTTTCAGTTAGTTTATTATCCTCGTACGTGTTATCAGCTAACACAGGTAACAGCAGCGTATATTTTGGATAAACATTGTTGATTCAAAGAATGTAGTATTATAATGAAGCCTTATTAAAAAGATGTCGAGATTTAAAAATACAAAGTAATATTTATCTAACATTCCGTAGATAAAAAAGGAATTTTTTGTCGATTTCTAAGCCACTTACAGCTACGTTTGCAGAAAATTTACCAATTCAGTTAGCTATGCCTCAAACACGTATTTGAAGACACTGTGATAATTTCATTAACTAATCGGCCAACCTGTTTCATATTTACCTAGAGTTTTATTTTTTATTGCTCTATTCCAACTTTATGACGAGCTTCTTACTATTTTTCTAGACGTATATTGGTCAAGTGCTGATATCAGTGAATCCCTACAAGAAATTACCAATTTACAACTCGGAAACCATTCAATACTACCATGGAAGAAATTTCTTCGAAGCTCCACCGCACATGTAAGAAACTAAACTACAGTACAAAGTGTTCTATTTTTCAAATAACCGATAATTTAGAATCTTTTGTTTCCTTTCAGCTTCGCGCTTTCTGATACTGCTTATCAATCTTTGTTGAAGGAGAATCTGGACCAATGTATTCTCATTTCCGGTAAGAAATATGCTTACAGATTTAGTCATTCTTCTAATAATTAAATAAAGTTTGTTGGGTATTTTAAGAAAATTCTATTTCTGCGGTAATGTAATAAATTATGCTAGAGATAGACTTAACGTGCTTGGAACTGACCGTTTAGGCGAATCCGGTTCAGGGAAAACCGAAGCTTCGAAGAAGGTGCTAGAGTTTATCGCAGCTGCCACTGGGCACAAGAAACAAGTGGAAGAAGTAAATGACAAATTGATCGGTAGCAATCCGGTGCTCGAAGCTTTCGGGAACGCGAAAACTAATCGCAATGATAACTCGTCCCGTTTCGGCAAGTACATGGATATCCAATTTAATTTCCAGGTACAAATGAATGAACTGTCTCATTGTCTTTATCGTCTATTAGTATTAATTTCAAATGTTTAAGTAATGTTAATTGTATCATATATAGTTATTAATACCTACTCATTCGCGCGAAAAGAATGTGTTATGAACGAATGAAATCTAATATCTTTCCAGGGAGATCCAATCGGTGGAAACATCTTGAATTACCTACTCGAGAAATCACGAGTAGTGCATCAATTTACGGGAGAGCGTAATTTTCATATATTTTATCAATTATTAGCCGGAGCGAGCGAGGAGACTTTGCGGAAGTTATATCTCAAGAGAAATTTAGATACGTACTATTACCTTACCAATGGGGTAAGCTATTATCTTTGCTTTCTAATCAACCGACTGTTTTTTAACGTACATTGTGAGACAGGTTCCATATTATTTTTAGACGAAAGGCACCGTAGACAGTATCGACGATACGACTCAGTATAATGAAGTAATAAAGGCGATGAAGACTATGGAGATGACTCAGCAGGAACAGGATGACTTATTCGCAATAGTTGCATCGGTATTGCACATGGGAAATGTTGGTTTTACCGAGGAAGATAGTGTCGCGCAAATCTTAAAACCAGCTTCTGTCGAGGCAGTTGCCGCTGTAAGTCTAAGGCGTCCATACCACACATAAATAGTAAAATAGATAATAAAGTATCTTTCAGTCTCTTACGATTTGTTTGATGGAAATTTGTTGGCAAATTATTTTCAATTTTTATATTCATTCGCAGTTATTGGGTTGCGACATAAAGCAGTTGGCGGGGGCTTTTACAAATCGCACCATAGACGCCCACGGTGACGTTGTCGTTTCCCCGTTAAACAGAGAATTTGCGATTTATGCACGGGACGCGTTGGCGAAAGCTGTATATGACAGACTGTTCACATGGCTCGTGACCAGATTGAATAAATCCTTGCAGCCGATTAACTATCCACGTAAGAAAATGGTCATAGGAATCCTGGATATTTATGGTTTCGAAATCTTTCAGAAGAACAGGTACATGATCTCTAAGGTTAAATAATGTTTATTTGATAATCGCCTTTTTTTCATTACACGATTCATGAAAGATATCATTCAATAGCTTCGAACAGTTCTGTATAAATTACTGCAATGAGAAGTTGCAGCAACTTTTTATTCAATTGACATTGAAATCGGAACAAGAGGAGTATTTGAGAGAGGGTATAACGTGGGAAAATGTTCAATATTTTAATAATAAAGTCATTTGCGATTTAATCGAAGAAAAATATAAAGGTATTAATTCAAAATTTACATTAGTAAATTAATGAAAAATGTAAATATGATATATTATTTTATGTATATCTGTTTCAGGTATAATATCCTTAATGGATGAAGAATGCCTCCGTCCCGGAGAACCAACCGATTTGAGCTTCCTGGAAAAATTGAATGTAAATTTGAATAATCATCCTCATTACATAAGCCATATGAAAGCAGATCTACAAACACAGAAAGTTATGGGACGTGATGTAAGACTTAAGCCTCACAATTTATTATATAATCTTCTAATATAATTTTCCCTAACATAATTGTGTATTTCAGGAGTTTAGATTGGTACATTACGCTGGCGAAGTAACATACAACGTCCGTGGGTTCCTTGAGAAGAATAATGATTTATTATATAGGGATTTGCGTGAAGTAATGTCGCACACGACGAACTCGATTATTAAGGTACTTTCACTAATTGATATCGAAACATTATTTCCTCGGTTCTTCATATTAAAATTTATGATTTTGTAGAACGTGTTTGACGTAAAAGATTTGACCAGTAAAAAACGACCAGATACTGCTATTACGCAATTTAAAAACAGTTTAAATAATCTGGTGGAGATTCTTATGGGCAAAGAACCTTCTTATATTCGTTGTATTAAGCCCAATGACTATAAAATGCCTAGTAAGTTTCAGTAATTCCTATTTTATTATATTCGAAAAATATTTCACATATTTCAAAATATTTGTAATATCATTTTAGATAAATTCAACGAGAAAATTATACTGCATCAAGTAAAGTATTTAGGTCTTATGGAAAATTTAAGAGTAAGGCGAGCTGGTTTTGCCTACAGAAGGCCGTATGAACAATTCTTACAACGTTATAAATCTCTGTGTCCACAAACATGGCCAAACTATCATGGTCCCGCTAAAGAAGGTGTACAGGTACTCGTATGTCATCTTGGTTTCGAAGAAGATGAATACAGGATGGGCAAGTAAGAACTGTTAACATAAATAAAAAGTTACATTATTTTTTACATCATCATAATCATTTTATTTCATCATTATAAATAATTTTTATTTATTGAAAAATGCATCTAACACTGGATAAAATTTATTACACAGTACAAAATTATTCATTCGATTCCCTAAGACATTATTCGATACGGAAGACGCCTTCCAGATGAAGAAGCATGAGATAGCTGCTATTATTCAAAGTAAATGGAAATGTATATTAATAAGACGAAGGTATTTAAACATGAGAAAGGCAGCAATAGTTTTTCAAAAGTATATTCGAAGATGGTTGGGGAAACAGGAAGCTGAAAGAAGACGAAAAGCAGTTATTATTATTCGACGGTATTATGAATTAATTTTCTTGATTAAATATTTTTTACACATTTTAGATATATACAATAAATTAAAATAATTCTATGTAGATTTATCGAAGGATTTATTACACGAAATGGGCCACCAACAGAGCTTAACATCGCTTTTATCGAGCTAGCAAAATCTCAGTGGTTAATCAAGCTCTCTAAGTCACTTCCAGTTGGTGTGTTAAATAATTATTGGCCACCATGTCCATATTCTTGTCGAGAAGTAAGATAAACGACTGTCTAATTCTATGTATGTATGTGTCTTTTTATAAAGTAATAATGATGTTTCGATTTAGGCCTCAGAGCATTTGCGCATCATATACAAAAAATGGAAAGCTCGGAATTATAGATTGGCTTTGTCAAAAGAGGATAAGCAGCAATTCGAATTAAAAATTTTGGCTGAATCTCTCTTCAAAGACAAAAAGAAATCTTATGCAAAGAGTTTTGGACCAAAGTTCAAGAATGATCGGCTTGGTCCCGAATACAATGCCTTGAGACAGAGTTTCATTAATAATCATCTTTCTAAAAATGAAACTATAAAAGTAAACAATTTTCTATATTTAAAATGTATAATTTTTAAATTTTAGTTCTAATAATATTTTTTATTTATCTCTTCTTTAGTATGCGACTCCTGTTATTAAATATGATCGACATGGTTATAAACCCCGTGAAAGGGTATTAATTTTAACAGAGCATGCTGTGTATATTTTAGATACCTTAAAAACGTTCAAACTTAAACATCGATTACCTTATAAATCAATTGAAGAGTTGGTGGTTACTGGAGAATCGGACAATTTATTGATCGTTAGGATACCACCCGAATTAAAAAAGGATAAGGTTTGTCATTATTATACTATTAAAAAAGTGTAAATAAATTACTAATATTTCTTAATTGTCGTTACTTTTGTTTTGTTTAGGGTGATTTAATTTTGGAGGTACCACATATCATAGAAGCATTAACAAAAGCAATTGATATCACTAATAACCCAAATATTCTTAAAATTGTTCATACGGAATCGTAAGTACAAATAAAAATAGTTAATTCTAATTAAAGAAATGAACCCTGAAAAAAAAAACAAATATGCTCATGCTGGGTGCTTAACTAATATCATGTTTCAGGGTGTCACATAAACTAGTCAGTGGTAAAGAAGGTGTGATTGAATTCAGAACTGGTACAACTCCAGCCATTAGTAAAAACAGACAAAGTGGACATTTATTAGTGGTAAATATAATCCTCGCTTTGTGTTTAGTTCAGTTTTACTCCAGTTAATGTTCGCGGAGTCTTTCCCTCAAATTCCTGGAATTGATATTACAGAGTGAGCGTGTCATTCACTCTGAATGTCTCAGTCTCGCTCTTGATGCAGTCTGAGATGAAAGTACCAAAAGAGAATAAACCCATGTAATTTCTGAGAATTCGCCTTCTAGAATAGTTTTCATCAACCAGCGAACATTAAACGGGGACTACTATAGAACGTTTGGTAGATTCAAAATAAGATATGCTGCTCAACTTGTATTTGTGTTTAACGTTGTAGGTGGCTTCTCCATAAAGTTCAAATAATATTTTAAACGAACTTGTACTTAGAAAGAAGCGTTCAGCCTACAAAATACGATACGTAACGCAGCCTTAATCGATGTGATCTAGAGTGGAAGTTTATTAAGAAGAGATAATATATTAAAATTTAGTACATTTATCAAATGGAACTCACAATTTTGTACCTTGTTATATGAGTTATGTAAAATATCTTGTGAAATAATGTTTATTTTTGTAATTAGCGCATTATCAGCGAAATGAAAACCTTTCGCCGTCGATGTGAATCAATTAAAAACGAAACCCTTGTGCCTTCTAAGAAACTATTGTCGGATAATCGCACAAAAAAGTAATTTATTACGGGATGTTTTGCAGGTGCACTGAAAATTATTATTTTCTTTTTATATTTATATCCTATAAGACACTGTGCCATTGATTTCATGTTCAGAATTATCTTATAAAATAACAATACAAATTAAAATAATGATCTTAAATCTTAACAGATGAATGATTTTATACTATTTTCCCATTATTTACATCCCTCTGTTAGCAATAAATTTTACATATATATATTGAAATGGTTTGCTTATTTATTTTTATTCTTTGTATTGTTTTGTATCATTGTATTGTTCATTTTACAATACAAATCTTTATTTATATTACATTTATTATTTCAGTAAAATAAAGAATAGTCTCTTTTAGTATCAATCTTAAAATAATACTATAAATTATTTCTTTTTCAAGGTAACTGCTTCCTTTCTAGTAAGTGATCTTTTTCCTTCCAAAGCTTTTTCTCTCAATTCATCTTCCATTGCTTTGTTAACTGATTTTGAAATCATTTGTTTTAACTTATGTGTTTCTTCAAATTTCTTCTTTTTAGGTTGAATAGGTGCATCTATAAATAAAAAAATTCAAACAATTTTTGTAAATAAATTTAAATATAATTTAATTTTTTTACTTACAATTTACAACGCTTTATTTTATGATAAAAGTTTATAAAAAGGTACTTACTATTTCGTCTTTGAATACCAGAACTCTTTTTGTTCTTATTTTTTCCTTTTACCGTCGATGGCACTTTAGCTTTCACTTTTAATTTTCCTTGGGCCATGTCCTAAATATTTGATGAAAAATTTACTAATATTTGATATACAGTTATAGCACACAACACATATGTACATATAGTGTATATACACTGATGCTACCACACAAAACCTAACCTCGACATTACTAAAAAGAATATATACACATTTTAATATAGGTTAAATACATGTTTTATAATCATGGAAAAAATATTACAAAAAAAATAGCGATTATTCTTTTTTTATAGGCTATATCTGTTTTTTAACTATCTTACGACACTGTCGACTTATGTACTATGTACTGTGGCCAATTTTGTAATCTGTCAAATTATGATATTATATACATTATTTTAAGTTTATTTATTTTATTGTGATGCAATTTCAGATAGTACGATAAATTAATACTTTTAGTTTTAGTTTGATCGCGTTATATGCTAATAACTTACCAGATCAACGGAACTTGTATGTGTTGCATTTAACTGTTTGTAGTGTTCACTACAATTTACTGTTTCTTATCAGATCGTTCGGTTCATACTTTGGCGAAATACCACGTTTAACTCTCACTTCCTTTTTATCACTCATTTGATATAGAGAAATAGAACAATCAGAATGGCTCTTTCTAAGCCTAAAGATTTAATATTTCAACTTACTTCTGCTTATTTTGAACGTCTTTATACGAGTCCACTGAAAACTAAAGCGATCACTAGGTATGTCATAGCGAATACAAATTGCGTTCCACTTTTAAAATATATTTTGAAAAGAATGTTATTTGTTCTTTTAGTTGTGTCATCGCAGCTCTTGGAAATTTTATTTCGCAAAAAATATCTGGTGCAAAGCGTTTCAATGAAGACAGTTTCCTCGCATTTGCTCTCTTTGGGTAAGTTTCAATAAATTATGGACTAAATCAAGTACTTAAGTACAGCTAGTATAATTGCAATTTTTCATCAAAAAATTATTTGTCCTCTCAAAGTATTACTTCTTTTGTAGGCTATTCTTTGGAGGCCCACTTCCACATTATTTTTATACATATATAAATCCATTTGTGAGAAACCCTTTAATACTTTTGTTAATAGAAAGATGTTTATATACACCGTGTTATCAGGCATTAGCATTATACATGTTATCTGTGTTTGAGGTATGATCTATTTATGCATGTCAATTTGTTTCCATCACTTGTTGTCTTTTCCAGTTATCCAAATTCCTTTTTGTTATAGGGTAGTTCACATGATGATGCTTTGAAACAAATGAAAAAGTTATATTTGCCAGTACTTACTGCAAATTTAAAATACTTAACATTACTTCAGTTTATTAACTTAAAATATGTTCCACCAATTGTAAGTTCACTTGAGTATTTAATAACCTAAATTAAACTACTTACTGCAATGATTTCAAAATTAATACATACTTAACAATCTTTTTCAGTTACGTGTTCTTGTGGTAAATCTTATTGGTTTCTGTTGGGCTATATATCTTGCACAACAGCGTTCTAAACAGACAAAAGCTACAAAATAACATCAATGGAGCAAGATACTAACATATTAATATAATAGAGATTTAATTTTTATATTACTAAATATAAAAAGGATATGCTGCTTATGGGGTACATATTTATCAAGCATTACATATTTTATACATAAATTATGTAAATAATTTCTCATTCCAATGTTATACAGTTTAATCTGTGTATAATTGTACTACTGTACGTTATATACAGTTTTAAACTGAACATCCTTAGGTACTAGTAGTATCCTTACTAGTACCTAAGCTGTGGTATAAGAATGGTTATATATATATATATATATATAAATGAATTTTGTATGCTTTGTAAAAGAAGAAGAAAATATTTTAAGCTTTTTAATTTAATCACACAACAACAATACAGAGTATATTACAGATATAATCAGAATTTCTTTCATTTCAACGATGGTAACATTTGATGGCTGTAAATTATGAATAATAGATATTAATGTCAAGAGCCATGGTGTGCAAAGATAACAATGGTTTTCCTTCCTACGTTCGTATAAATAACTTCCACTTCATACTTTGTCAGAGTTTTGCAATATTGTAAAACGCATTAATCAAATGATAGAATGAATTTTCCAGACCTTACATATATTAATTCTAAAATCGAGTCTTTCACGTGATAAGTACCTACATATTTATGTTTCAGCTTCGTTTCATAGATATGCATCAAGGTTGAATTAATGTTGCAACACTATAGCAATTGA
Organism: Bombus terrestris; assembly: GCF_910591885.1. Classification (NCBI taxonomy): domain Eukaryota; kingdom Metazoa; phylum Arthropoda; class Insecta; order Hymenoptera; family Apidae; genus Bombus; species Bombus terrestris. The sequence continues at coordinate 4,530,570 of NC_063271.1, read as the reverse complement.
CATTTTTTTCAATAAAACTGAGTCAGTCATTATGCAAGAACTAATTCTACATAGTTTTTCCTCCTAATCATAAACAATGTAGACTTTTCAAATATGATTTTTTAACCCTATACATACATTATCAAGACTTAACTTTGAATAATCAAGACTAGTCTAATTATGTCTTTTGGTACGCTGCCTGGCCTTACAGCCAAATGAAAACTTTCTGACTAGCATTCAAATAAATTGAGTATTGCCAGTAAACGAAACTCTAATAGTTTAACATCACTTTTATACATTTTTCTTGTCTTCAATTGACAAATGACTAGCTATTCATGATATAAATAAATAAATAAATAAATAGATAAATATATAAGTCAGAAAATAAATAAATTAATATAGCAAACGATCATGGTGCTGAGTCTATACACAATAATATATATGTATATACAAAAGGAACAAGTGTAAAACATTGCACTAAAATATGAATTACTTCCTTGAAAAATTAATAGATCAATTTGAATAATGTTTCAGTACGTTAATTACTAATGGAATGTTTAAAATTTGACTAACTGGTGTTTGTATAACAAACAATTATATGATTAGATAATCACCCGGACGTTGTACTACTAGAGTAGTTTTAAATGAACCTTCAAATAATAGAATTGCTACTGAATAATGTGAGATCTTAAGAAGCTGCAATCAACATACGTCATGATGCTTATAATCATCATTGTCTTCTTATTGCTTAAGTACGTAGATGTACATAAGTCTACGAAAAACATTATTTTATGAAGACATAAAATTCACAAGATCGTGAGACAATATAATCGAGGAAGATAACGTACTTCCAAAAATAATGGTGTTATAAAATTTTGCTATAAATTAGTTATATATCCTATTATTAAAATATCTTATCTCTGGTTACTCTTGCACATCTAGCTTTTAAATCATGTTTCAATTCACAAAATTGAAAGATGAATGATAGACAAACTTAAATCTTTTGTTTCTTTGGTAATATGTTTGTCCTAGTAATGATATAAATATCATACTGTAAATACATTAAAATCATTCTTACCTAATATCTAACTAAAATAAAAATGGAGCAATAGAAATAACGTTAGTGTTACTAATACTGAAGCTGATGGTATTACTGTGAACCATCATCGATGAGTATTATTAAGTTACGAGTTACGAGATCAAACATGTAAATGCATATTAAGAATTTACAAAGATTTAAAGATGATGCACCAAACTCAGAATGGTGTATTATCTTTGTACCTTCCTGATACGAAAAAATACAGTGAAACCTTTCTTTACAATCGTGTCAATTTCCAACATTATAAACATGATTTAACATGATGTAAGACATGATGTTAGAAAAAAGCATCAAAGGACCTTCATGATCCGCACCATTCTAAATCTGATACATGAAAGGAACGTCTAGTCTTTGGGGATTCGCACAATCGCTTCAACGCGTATATGATGGACTTCGACTCGGGGAACAACTTGATCGATGACTTGGACTTGACCAATTACTATGTCTGCTGCTATCTGAACTACTCGGTGACGAAGGTGGTGTCGGAGTAGGTCGATGATATGGAATTGGTCGTTTCCTGGCGCTAAAATTAACAACTGTTAATATTATGATAATCACACAGTTATATACAATAAAAAACGATTGTTAAAAATTAGATAAAGATATGTTAATCGTAAACAACTCTTACATGAATTAAATAATTTAAGTAGATATTAATATATATTATCATTAATAATAGATATTGAAAAAAAGGAACGTGCAAAATAAACCATGCAATGCAACAAAAGAAACCATGCAAAAATAAAAACGTGTTACTTACCTTGCTGTAATTTTAATAAAGGAAGGCAGTGGATTGAAAATGATTCACAGAACACAACGAACAAAAATGTATATCAAGAACTAAAGAAAACAGCTTGCTTTTATAGCGGTAAATACATTTTATTTGTGACTGACAAAATAAAAGAGAATCTCTACTGTAAATATGTCATTTACAATAATTTATAAGGAAAATACACGCATGCTACGTCTACTCATGTTTAAATCATTTTATAAGCAATTAGATACAAATGAAAAAAGGGAGAAGAAAAAATCATACAAACATAAGTATAGTTGACTGACTTGAAACGAAATTCATATATAAGTTGTGACGGAGTATACTTTCATTATACATAACGCGGGTAATTAGATGCGGAGAGTTCGCTAATTAGACGCATTGCATAGTAAGTGTATATGAGTGTCGAAATTAGTTCCTTAGAAAATTATTGAATTGATACTGATAAAGTTTTCGTGTGCCATAATATGCACGAATAATTATAATTAAACTACACCATTCTTTATGCTTATTCATTAATAATCATTAAACTAATCTTCACGGTTGCAGCTAAAATTGCTTTGTTTCTCTTTCTTTTTTCATTTACTTATTAAAAGTGAAATTCGGTATGCATCACATGTTTACTACTACATTATAATTATAGGAAAGTAATAGAAACATCTGTGCGAAGTCGTAACTTTATCTTCTATGCCTGTCCCTCGATCTGTCTCTGTAGGACACAACACAAAATAGCATTAATAAAAGAACGTCCAAGCGTGAATTCATCGTAAACTTATCGATATCGTCGCTTTGCAAATTGCTTATTATTAATCGGAACTTCTTAAACAAGTGAGCGTTTCAATCATGAGATGGATACATCGATGATGAATATATAAAATCAAAAAACGAAAATAAAAAATAAAAGTCGAAAGAAGATAAACGTTTCTACGTTTGATACAACAATGTGAGCTTACAAGATTTGGCGTGGTGCGCTGTAAAATCTGATGCTACGATATCGAAACTACCGTTGTATAGATACCTACCTTGTAATACGACGTCTATCTAGAAAACTAGGTGAGCCATGACGTCGAGGTATCGACGGAGACCGAGACCTACTAGAAGCTGAACTGCTGGACGTTGAACGAGAAGACCTACTAGAAACGCTGCTTGATGACCGCGATGAACTAGAGAAACTTCTACGACTATGCCTTGAACTGAACACAAAATAGAAATACATTAAACAATTTCTTATAAGAACAGAGTAAAGGAAATACACGTAAAAAAGACTAATTATTCACCTTAAAGAAGAACGTGAACTACTCCTACTATGACTTCTCTTCTCTTTATCTCGCGACAGCCTGGACAATGACCGCGAACGGCTCCTTGACTTCTTCGATAGCGACCGACTTCTAGATTTCTTCGACAGTGATCGACTACGCGATTTCTTTGACAGAGATCTGCTTCTAGACTTCTTCGATAGAGATCGGCTCCTGGATCCTTTCGATAACGACCTGGTTCTACTCCTAGATCTTGACTTTTCCGGGGAATGAGACGGAGATTTTTTTGAACGTGACGGAGATCTAGATACAGATCGTTTTGATTCCGAAGAAGACCTTGACCTGCTCAATCTCTTTGACCTTGCCGGAGATTTAGATGATTTCTTCGATCTTGATGGCGATGTTGGAGACCTGTGTCTAGGAGAAGCCGATTTCTTGCTTCTCGATACAGAACGCGATTTTTTGTCTCTGGAGGCGGACCTTGAACGATGCCGAGGCGATCTGGAAGACCTTTTCTCCAGTGACACAGATCTCGTGTACGACCTGGAAGGTGACCTGGAGTAAGACTTATTCCTCGGAGAATGCTTTTTAGAAACAGGAGAACTCTTTTTTGAGATGACTGGTGATGCAGATCTTTGCTTAGATTTGTTACTAGAAATCGGAGGCGGGGATTCACTTGGAGAACGTAATTTTACAGTAGTGTCTTTATGGGAGATAGATACGGGCGGTGAGTGTGAGGACGATTTGCTCTGTGACGAGTGTTTCCTTGAGGCAACTGGCGAATTCTTCTTGGTGATACTAGGAGACTTCGAACGATGATTTGTCTTAGCTGTCATGCTCGGTGACCTTAAGTCAACCTTATTTAAGACTGGTGGCAATGGAGGAGGCGATTCACTCGGAGATCGTATTTTTATTGCAGCCTCTTCTCTAGTCAATGGCAAAGCTGGTGAGGGTGATCTGCTAGACACTGGAGACTGAATAGCAGGCAAATGAGATATAGGAGATTTTGACTTAGATTTCTCTTGCACAAGACCAATAGTATTTTGTACCATTTTGGGCGGGTCATTTGGTAAAGCTATATCCAACACGCTATCTTCTTTCTTCTCAACTTTAATCTTTACTGGACTTATTACCTTCTTACCAAGAGTCTCTCTGGCTTTCGCGGCTAAACCACTCTGTAATCGCTTCAATGTATGCATTTCTTTCATTTTTTCTTCGTCCTCTGCTTTTGGTTCGTCGTCTGCTATATCTGTTTCATCCTCGCTCGAAGAACGTAACCTAACTCTTGGTGTAATTGTTCGCATTTTTCTCGCTTTCGAAGTTGACCGGGATTTCCGTTTGTTATCGTGATTCTTCTTTTGATCTCGTTTCTTCTTCTCTTCTAATATGTGTTTGTACCGTTCCGGATTTTTCCGTACGGGAGAATAACTCAAAGTAGATCTTCTAGATCTACTTCTTGTCCTACTACGACTTCTACGACGATCTCTAGATCTTTCTCGTCTATCCCTCTGTCTTCTTGGAGACCTGGATCTTCTTCGAGAATCAGATCTCCTGCGTCTAGGAAGTGGTGACAATCGACGTCGTGATCCATAACGATCGTACCTCGATCGACTTCTGCTTCTGGATATGGAGTATCTGTTGTATCTTCTTGGAGATCTCGAAATCCTTCTTCTCCTTGGTGAAGGGCTGATTCGTCGTGACCTTGAATATCTTCTAGGAGACCTTCCTCTATCAGCTTTACTTCTTGATGGTGATCTATGTCGCCTTGGTGGAGGACTCTTATGTACAACTGGTGATTTATCCTTTTTCTCTGGCGCAGGTTTTTTAACGGGAGAATCTTTCCTCTTGGGAGGAGGAGTTTCGTTTCGACCTTTCTCTTGCTTCTTTGGTGAGCGATTCGATCGAGGCTCTTTCGTTGTGTTCTCCGTCTCATCGTTCTTAGCTTTCTCTACAACTTTGTCATGTTTCATAGACTTTTTCGGCCTTTCCGGAGAACTGGAAATTCATCAAACTTATATATAATATAAAACTATGTAATATTAAAAAGTGATTTCTATTTGAGATTATTCAATTACCCTATTTGAAAAATTTATTTGAAAAATTTATTTGAAAAACTTTGAATTTGAAATTTACCTATCTGATGAGCTCTCGGATGACTGATGCTTCTTCTTGACGGGTATTTTTTTCTTCTAGAAGAAGAACAATATGGATTACTATGTTAGACAGGATTATCTAGCGAACATCAATCATGCATATGTACTTGTCAGTAGGATAAAAAAAAGAAATCGTAATTGTTCAAAGATTCTCTGGAGTCTGCTCATTCGCTCTAGTACAAATTCAGAAGATAAAAAAGTACGAAGTGTTTCAGTTGAAGAGATGTGTCCGCGAAAGAAACATAATTGAGAAAATAAAAAAATCAGAGAAGTTGATAATGTAAACGTTACATACTATTTTAATATTAATCTGTTTGCATTGCACCTAGGCCAGAGAACAAGCAGTCTCCTATTCGTTTATTCTCTCGTAAACGTGATGGTGCTTGACACAAAACGAGTGAAAAGGCAACAACAATCGCAAAAATTCGTACGAATAGAAAAATTACAAAATTATTATTACATTGAGTAGCGGCATATCTGGTACTCACTCAGGGAATATATCCTGTCAAATGGCGCTGATAATTACAAACAATACTGAGATTTACACTTTTGAAATAATGACTGTTAACTTGAAATCAGATAAAAATCTTTACAGAAACAAGCAATGAATCATGCTTATTCAAAGTTAGGCGGCAACACAAAATATTTTATAAAATCCAATGTTCGATTAACAACTAATAGGAGAAAAATGAACGTAAAAGTAAATGTCACATGCTTCTGTTTCACGTGCTAAGGTATATATATATATAAGGTATATATATATATATATGGATATAATATAGTTATAAATATGTATATGTATAGAAAGAGAGAGGAAGATAGAAATTTCATATCTGTTTCCTTAGCATCATTTTTCCTACCTCATGCTTTTCTTTTGCCTCTGCCTTTGACTTCTTCTTCTTTTTTTTCTTTTTCTTCTTTGACTCAGTTTCGGAAGAACTAAAAAATTAATTATATTAATAATTGAGTATGTATATTAAGTATAAAAAGATACAAATTTTAGAAGTTTGATTACCTGCTATCATCTGAAGCTTCACTAGAATCACTGTCAGAGGAACTAGCCTCAGTCTTCTTGTGTTTCTTTTCCTTTTTCTTCTTCTTGGATTTTTCTTTCTTCTTGCTACCCTTCGGAGATTCCGACCTAGGAAATTCGTTCGTAGTTATTCTAAAAGTTTCACTATAAATAAGTTTAATTTTTTTTTTTTTTTTTGGTTAATAATATTTAATTTTTTTAATTCTTGCAGTGGGCGTCTTCCTGTCGACAAGTGCATACCTTGTGCTGACAATAAAGAAAGCTGTAGTACAATGTATCCGTGTGTGAAACAAATACTTTATTCTAATAATACAAGCTACCTGCTGTATTCGATTAAAAAGTAAGAAACTCGGAAAAAGTAGCAGTTGAGAACGCGTAATTCCGGGCGAAATTTTTACACTGATCTATCTCAGCATCTGGATAAGGTATTCAATTTAAAAAATGGATACTAACTTATATACTGATATATATGTATATGTATAGGAAATGCAGTGTGTGAATATTTTAGTAAGTATCGATGTAGAAAAAAAAAACGAAAAGTTATATATATAAACATATTTTTTTCCAATCTTTCACTGCAATCCCAAGTGAATTAAGTAATAAAAAATATAAGTACAACGATACATATATAAGGTGAAAATCACAATATCGGGCTATAGCTAACAAACCGACTACATAATCACTCATTTGAAAGATTTGGTTTTTCATACGTTCTGCGAGATTTTCCTTTTTTTCTAACTAGTCACCGGACATTGTGCGTTATGCAAAACCAAATCTTTCAAAAGTTACAAAAGACGAGTATACAAAATATGAGGAGTATTGATATAATATGGGATTAGCATTACCTTGATAACCATCGATAGGGACGGACTTGTCAGAAAAAAATAGAGAGATGACATTAACAACAAGCTTTATCGATAACAACAACAAAGATAGAAATGCATGATTTACGCGTCAGATTACGTACAACGTTATTTGTTAAAAAAACCCGTGTATATTTTGTATAATATCAAAGTAAATGTTTGCCCACTGTTTTCTTACATCATTACATTGTATCTAACAAAAAATCTTGCTGATTACTAATTTTTGATGTTACAGAAATTCCAGCAATACAGCAAACATTTACTCTCTAATTATGCCTATTTAGACAAATACCTAAATATATTAGACTCGACTATTTCTTTCTTTCTTTTCTTAATACATATATTTTATATCGTTTTTTATTTTTTCAAGTATATCTTTTATTTTCTTTTATTACTTTTTTAATTTTTTAAACTTTTTTTTTGGAAAGTAGACGCGACGACCACACTTACCTACTGAGCCTACTGGGTAGGCACTCAGTCCTCCTCAGTTCTGTTTGAAACAGAGAAAGGTGTATGGGACATGAAATAGTAGGTGAGTCATGAGTCAGTATCTGACAAGAGGTGTGTAGTAAGCAAATGAACGAGTGTGGAACTTGCGATAAATGAATAATTAACCGGGGGTTAGGAGAGGAGCTACTACGGGGGATGGTCTGTTCGGTCTTGGAGCCTGGATTCTTGTACATTTTCTCTCACATAGGACAACGATACGAATTTTTTGTTTAAATAATTCAAGTCACACATAATGTATATCATTACATTGCACTATAATAACACAAACAATATTGTACACTATTTTATTACTACTATACTATAGTATGCTGTAGTATACCGTTATAGTACTACTGCTACGCTATAGTATACAGTATATCCAATCTTTTAATATACAGCAGTACAATGTAGTAATATAATTACTAAAATTTTCTTCATCTGCACTTACATTATCTTATTTGTCTTTATTTTGGCGGATTAATTAAAACATCGAATCCAGCCTCCATTGACCCGTGCACCATTACGTTGTCTTTTACCTTTCCTTCTTATGCTTCTTTCCCTTTTTCTTTTTAATTGCACTACCGGACCGTTTGCGTTTCTTCTTCTCCGGGACGGACGTGGTGTCCGGAGCAGGACTCGGGGTCCGTACTAATTCATATACTTTGCTCGCCGCCGCTCTTGCCTCAGCCTCGCGCGCGTGCCTCTCCGGATCTAGGCTACTTCCCTCCACGAAGAACTCCGATATCCCGAACGCCTCGCGTAGCTTTGCATTTTTCTCTTGCTGCGCCTCGGCGATCTGATGTGTCTCTCTTACACTGCAAGAAAAAGTTGTATTGTCATTTTCCATCGAGCGTAAATCTCTTTCGTACGAATGATACAGTAAATCAATAACAAAGTAATCTCGCATCACGTAAATTATTTGAATCCAAACGATTAATACAATAAATTAATAATAAAAATTTTAAAATTAAAATCTTTTGATCCAGAAAGAAATCTTAGGTTTTAATGATGAACACTGCCGTGTGATATAGTCACTTAAAGGCACTGGGAACTTTACTCAGTAGATCATATGCGAACACATTGACCCCGTGCACCGAACGTATACCAAGTTCGCACATAAACCTAGAAACACGTGGCCATCAGATCTACTCTTCCAGAAACAGCATAAAAAATGTCTGTGATCTAAAGAATATTTTCTTTCCAACAAGATATTTTTTTCCACACGAGATAAGAAAAATCCGATGAAGTAACTGTGCTATGAATAAAAATAAACACATGTCGTGGAGGAAGGGACGAAAACAGGTAACATGACCTATTTCGATGTTCTAATCGAATTTGATGACGCGACGAGGAAGCAACACGACACGGGGGTGAAACGAGGAAAATTCGTACCGCGTTGAAATTTTCACAGTCATCGTCGCGCGGAACCGGACACACTTGGTGGGCCGCTTTAGTTCTGTGAAATTTCGCGACGATCCATAAAGCGTGTAAAGAGATTGACGACGGAGGAGGTGGACGGCGTGTCCCTCGGTGTAGCCTTGGCGAACGTCGATGAAACCGTCCGGACAATGCGGCAAGGCAGTGACATAACACCGAACAGAGAGACTATACCGAAGAGAAATCGAGGTGGCCCCTCTTCTACCCCGCGAGTGAAAAGCAGTAAGCGAGGCCGGGATCGGCCGAGCTACCCCTACGCCAACGCTCGAGCGCGGATCAATACAATCCAGCTGTTCTCTTTTCTGCTATCCCTTTCGCGCCACTACTCCTCGCCGCTGCACGCTCGAATTCAGCAGCCAACCACTTGCGAAGTATCGCTAAACGGAGATCAAACGGCCAAATAATTTTTATTCTTTCTTATGCTTTTTTATTTTCCTCTTGTCACCCTTTAACAGGCTTATTTAATTTAAAGAGTTTGATGATTGATTTAAGAGTTTCAATAATTGTTCTTTTGAAAGACAAGATATTTTATATTTTAATATATAATTCTTTTTCTTCTAAATTTTCTTTTCTTCTTTATGTAAGGTAGAGTTAAACGATGCGAGTCTTTGATAGTCATCTTTTTAGAAAATTGGTATTTTGTACATTTTTTCATTTCTCTTATCTTTCTGTTTTCCTAAGATGGAGTTGAATCTGTTTTCGAATTATTATATTTAGAATAATTGAACGAAGTATATAGTATCGTAAAGGTAGTTACTTTTGATTAGTATGGCGTGTTAAAGGGTAACAGTTGTTTACAGGGAAATGTTTCCCTTTCGCGTGGGATTGGGGGTCAACAGTGTGAATCATCCCCAAATAGAACTCAAAGAGAGCGTTTGCCTTTTTAATCCCCCCAGTTAATCATATCTCCTCTTTGCTGATATTTTTAGGTTTTGAATTTCTGTCGAGAACTTTTTAAGTTATTATCTTTCTAGTTAAAAACTGTAAAATAAACAAATATATTTATAGCAATGTTTGAATAGGAAAGGAATATATAGCGATACTTTCCTACATTCTATCAGCCGTGTGCCATTAGAGGTATCGAATATCCATGTACAATAAGTAGAGACGATAATCTGTGGTCAGAGAAACCCAATTCCTTCAGTTGGTCTTTCTATCTTCCCACGGACTTCTCGAGAAAGTTAATTCAAATTTAAAAATACAATCGTTCTGAGTCTTTACAATAATGATTATATAGAAAAAGAATTTTCTTAAAACCTAGAAAAATTATTAGAACGTAGAAACTATAACTTTTACCTTCGATAACTTTTCAAAGATTTTTATATAATGTAAAAAGATTTTATCTCAAAACAATAAATTTTCACAGATGAGAGGTAGACGGCAAAAGATCTTAAAAATGCATTAATCGATACGAAATATTAAAAAAAGAAAAAGAACGAACATTTACCATTTTTATAGTAATGAAAAGTAAAAGGTTCATGTTTGAACAAGATAAGTTCCCACAAATATAAAAAGCAGGCCATAAAAACGTAAGAAAAAATTATACACTTAATAAACGTTCGTGACAAATTCACCTAACGACGGAGCGCATGTTGCTTCGCCGTCCGGCGAGGAGGTGGAGTTGTATGCGCTGACAACAGCAACAATGCTGTCGCATCTGCAGCTGTGCACGCTTCTTTCCGTTCGCCGCTTGTAACTTTCGTTTTCGCGATCGTTTCATCACCCTCTGTCTATCCAAGAAGAAATTTCCTCTCCAGAGTGTTTCAAAAAATGCTCGGCCATCAGCTGGACCTCGTCCACGAGCTGGTTTCAAAGGAGCTACTGTCACAGACATAATCAATCCTCGATTCAAAACTCTCGATAGAAAAATCTCCTCCTCTTCCTTGATTCTTTTCAATTAACAATATATATAAATTAATCGAAACTTCGATCTTGTTGCAAATTCTCTCTTCTATTTGTAATCAATATTTTTCTTGATCCCTTCATTGAAATATACATTTTGGTAATTCTTTCAAATTTCCTTTATATCCTTTACACAAACGTTTTCAAATTATGAGATGTAACATATTATAAGATTTTTCTTTTACTTATAAGATTTCTGAGAAGATTTATAATAACGTATTCGGTATTTTCCCGATATAGTTACCAATAAATTTTATCTCATTTAGCCAGCAATTTGCTTGGTCAGCCACTGGCAACTCTAGAGGACAAACTAAGGGCTTGAATAATTAACGGCCGGGTAATTAGATGAGCATTAAGTACGATCGGCCGCTAATTTACGTTAAGGAGCTCTACCGGTCGGGCGACGGGCATGCGAGTAGTTCCGATGCAGCTTAATCCCCTTCTCGAGGCAGGCTTTGACAGTTTAGCCGGCCGGAAGGGGGTTGAGGGTTGGAGGCGCAGGTAATGGCTTCCTCCCCCGATTACACCAGCACCTTATTCAGAACCTTTGCTATCCTACCGAGAACAATCATCCGGCAGCGATGATGAAAACGTCACTTTCCGTCTCTTTCTTCTCTTTTTCCTCTTTTCTCCCTTTCCCTATCTTCTCTTGTTCACCGAGGAAAATTCCTCGTTGCTTGATCGATTATTTCGCCCAACAGCAATCGTCGTTGAAACCAATCTCTTCTTAAAATAACCAACTTTTTGTTTGGAATTATTTGAGAAATTTCTTTTTCGTGTTAATTTCTCTTAAATTTTTTTAAGCATTTCATCTTCAATCTAGCTTGTGTTTTTGCTCTTAGATTTTTAAGAGTTTTATATAATTAGTAATACATGTATATTGTATAGAGATATATATCGTAGTGACTCGTGTAAGAATATAGGAATATATCGTAATTTCATTGTATCTTACATACTAAGGAAGACTTCGTATCAGGCACACTATAGTCGTCGCGCCTCGACCCGTACACATCGAGTGCACAGAGAAGCAAGACGTCTTAATTAATTATTGTCGATTCATCGACCTGGAGACACATGGATTTTTATCATAGAAAAATTTCGGATCCCATTCAAATCTTCCGATTTCTCTTCTCTCGTAATCAATTCGAAACACGTGGGGATTATGCTCTTCTGTTAAATCTTCTCGCTCTCCCTCTGCGTTAGAATCAGGAGTTTCTTTTTACCCTTAATCTTTTTCTAATACGTTCCTTGATCTAACAAATTTTATAATAGATGTGCGTATCCGTACGGAACATGTGCGTAAATTTAAATCGGAATTGAGATTGGATTAATACACGAGTACGAATGATTTCTCTTCCTCCTCCGAATTCAACCTACGTACCTTAAATTACACTTAACACGCCAACTTATCACTTACGATTAATTAAAACATATAATATATATAATATATATATATATATATATGTATGTATGTATATATATAATAATCTATACGCTAATGGAAGACTTTTGTGATTTGTTTGTTTGCGAGTGTATCACGAAACCGTTACATGTTCCCTCTTGTTTTTGGTCTCTTTTTTTTCGATTTTTTTTCTTCTGACTATTGGCCGACGATTCGTGTACTCGACGAGAGTCGACGACGCGTAGCGTCGTAACGCCGGTCCATCCTCGCACTGAGGCGGAAAGAGTCGAGTATGAGAGATGCTGGAACAGAACTCTCCCTCTCTCTGGCTCGACCCTTTGCGTATCTCTGTTTCTCTTTCTGTGCACCTCCGTATCTCCTCCCGTTCGTGGGTGGCGCCGGCGCTATGGGGTACGTCGATATCGGCCGCGTAATATCCCTAAAAGCCGACTCGGGAGAGAGAACGCGACTATGTCTCCACCCTCCAATAATATTGGGTTTAGCGGGAACCTGAGCTACCGATCAGAAACTGCTGCAGCCCCGACATTACATTTACACGAGTTCTAGCCATCGTAGCTATTAGATCTTTGTCTCGAAATCTCTTAAAACTTTCGTTTTCAAAATTTTCGATATGCGCGTTTTGGAACGATATAAACGAATGGATTTAGAACGAATAGTTACGTAAAAGTTTAAATTTTCATTGAATTCGTGGTTTTTAAGTTCTTTCTTTTTTTATAAATAAAGGGGATCTTAATATAGTCTTAAAATAGAAACAACCTAATATTGCTCATCATTTACATACCATGCAATACTATTTGCATGCAATTTTATATTATGAAATTACTTGTAGCATATTTAAAAATACAGCTCATTTACTTTGTTTATTTATTTTGTTTGATCATATTTTATATAATATAATCATGTAGAAATGTATTAATAAGGAAGAAAATATACTTACTTTACACGACCAAATTCATCTCTAGATATTGCTGGTTTCGTGTCAGTTCCCATTAACATGGATCTGTATGATTCTATTTTTTTTGTTATTTCTTCGGATGTAAATCTATAAAACACAAAGAAAGCAAATAAAGAAGAATTCTAACATTTGTTTAATTATAGTTAGCAGTTTAGTGAAGAAATACACTGCATAGAAAGAATATATTGAAGCCAAAGATAAGCCAAATCCAATTGAAGTTCTGAATCTCATTTACTATTGGGTTCAAAGGATCGATGAAGCTCTATATTTCTTTCGTACATAATCTATATCTAATTTCTAAATTTATTTTTAAGAAATATTTATTTTTTGAGTAATTATGATATTACAATAATATAATCAGATTTATGTACAATATTATTATAAAAATAAAGATATGTACTTACCCTTGTTCCTCTAAAATATCTGCTAATTCTGCACATTTGACTTCAACTTTCCTTTTTCTAACATGATCAAGAATATCTTTGTTAGGTTGCTTGTTTAGCTGATCTAATTTTCCTTCATCTGTTTTGTAAGTGACTTTGTCTTTAGTCTTGCGTACAATTGCCCAATTTCTTTGGACATGACCATTTGTTCCAGAACCTCGTGGTGTTTGTAATCCAATTCCATTGTACATCTTGTATTATACCTAGAATCATAAAATGTAAAATGTTTGTTAAAAAAACAAACACACATTTGGTAAAAATGAATATACATAAGTAAATTCTTACAAATATTATTTAAATGATATACTAATTGAATTTAGGTAATTAAATAAGTCCATTCATGTTTATTATGTCAGAATAGAAATTTTTAAGAATAAACTTTACAAGAAAAAAAATTTCAAAGAATGATATTATATGCATATATATTTTTGTTGACTAAGAATCACGGGAACATTTCTGTACATAATATAGATTAACGAGTGTCTTAACAATGAATGACAGTAAGTGCACAATAGGCATACTGGTTAGGCATTTAGAAACCTGACTAAAGATCATCTTTATTGGGGTCGCGGAGTATATTAATAGAATTCTCCCAAGTGTTCAAAGTGAAATCTTAACTAAATCGCGACGAATCGATCGACAACGTGACATGATTGAACTAATAACTTTGGAAGGAACGGGCAGGTAGGTTAGAATAGAACACACGTAAATCAATTATCGATCCGGTGAACGTTGCGCAAATTTCACAAATATACACTTTGCGTCGTCGAAAAGCATTACCTTTACATTAGTGACACCACTGACAATCTTGTTGTGTCATGCACGAAACTGTCGATTTTCAAACCCGTCTTAAAACGAAACCAATTAACGAAAAAACACAACCAGTACCGCGATTCCTGTGGCGTTGCCGTTTTCACGCGGCAGCTTTGCAACGTACCGTACGGTGGCATCACTATCGCACATAAGCGTAAGGCCAGGAAAATTGCATTGTATTTCGCAATCGCTTCAAGAACAATATTTTTCCACAATATTCAAATTCATAGTTGAATTATATTATTATAGTCTAATAGCTCTAATTCCAGAAATAAAATAACATTTATTTTCTATACCAGTACATTCGTGATATCGATAACAATTCTTGTATAATTGATTGCATCAATTTATATAAATTACATTGCGCAGCCGCTTTTTCTTTTGAATCTGTTTCGAACAAACGCGCGAGATTAAGAGAAAACATTAATTTTATCTAAAAGCAATGCACGTGATACAACAGAATATAATCAAACATTATTATCTATAATTTTGCATGTTTATAATCATATCATTGAGAAGTAATACATTTTTATGGGTAATTTTATTGATGATCACTCCGTAATAAAAGATATGAGTAAATGATATGTTTATAACCTATAATAATTTATATCATAACGTAAAAACGAAGGTTACTTATTTCTAAGGGACAATGGAAGTCAGTGTAGGAGACGTAGTAATGCCTGGTGATATTATAAAAGATATTACTACAATTAACAAAAAAGAAACAATCATTTTAGGACCTGGACTTCGTCGCGAAGCTGATACAGTATTTGCATATAAAGCAGGTGTACTAAAGAAAACAGAACCAGCTGTATATTATGTAGATAGTTATCAAAAGCGGTAATCAAATTCTATTTTAAAGGAATATTTTAGCATTTTTTTTTAGAAGATCTTCATATATTTTCTTTTTATAGTTATATACCAAATCGTGGAGAAAATGTAGTTGGTATAGTAACACAGAGAAGTAGTGATATTTTCAAGGTAGATATAGGTGCCAGTGAACAAGCATCTCTTTCATATCTGGCATTTGAAGGAGCTACAAAGAAAAATCGACCTGACATTCAGGTCGGAGACCTTGTGTTTGCGAAGCTTTTAGTTGCCAGTAAAGATATGGAACCAGAACTTGTATGTGTGGATTCTCATGGTAAAGAAAAGAAATTGGGTGCTTTAAGCTCTGAAGGCATGCTCTTCACTTGTTCTTTGAGTCTTGTCAGAAAAATATTAAATCGCAATTCCCTATTGTTCAATACACTTGCACGTAGTCAAGCATATGAAGTTGCAGTTGGTATGAATGGTAGAGTTTGGGTCAAAGCAAGGACTATTCAAGAAACAATAGCAGTAGCAACTGCTATTTTGGCAGCAGAATATGCTCCACCTAATGGTATTAAAAAATTATGCTTAGACATTGAAAAGACTTTACTTTTAACTCAGTGTGGTAATGTAGATTAATTGTAATAAAGGAAGAAACAAATGTTATGAATGATTTTATTTATTGTATTCAATATTTTTAATGAGTTTTATAAATAAATTTGTATGATTTCTTATGTGAAATATGATGATTATGATGACAACCATTATGACAACCATTTTGATAAAAATGTAGAATTAGAGCTATATGTAGTACATACATTATTAAGTATGCTGGTCATGTATACTGCTATATTAATACAATGAAAATGTATAAAATATTAAGATTAATGAATACTGTTAAAAGAAATGTACATAAATTTTCATGTTATTTGCATCATTCTGATTGCAATTTAATAATATACATTCATTCGATGAATAAATCATATCCTGTTAAAATAGCAAGATGAGAAAATCAGATTATTTTCATGAAATTAATGTTATAATGTACATTCTTATATTTCTGTAAAAATTTTTTAAAGCTATTATAAAAATGAATATAATATAGCAGCTAGTATAGTTCATATCTGATGATTGCAATCAGTATCTAAGTGAAAAGTGACTAAACTAATTGCTATGTCTTCTTTGATATGTAACTAATATTTGTCTCCTGATTGTAGTATGAAAGCTAAATACTAATTAATGATAGTATCAGCCATTCAAGCACAACCTTGATTTTCTTTATTTTTTCCACAAAAATACTTAAACAATTTTTAACCCAAGCATGTTACATTTTCGTATTTTTCTCTTTTAATATAGGATTTGTACGTGATGGAATGTGCATTATTCGTAGTTTATAAAATAAACCATGAACATGTCGGTATTAGGAAAACATTTTTCTACACATTATAATCGCGTATAATGTCAATGGAATGTATTTGTACAACATATTAGAACTAAAATAACGCTGATTCAACGTGAACAATTTTATATGAATATGCAGTACTATTAGATTTTTTTATCTGACACAATATATTTAACATAAATAAAGTAAGTTAATATAATCAAGCGTGCATATTTAACAATTTATACAAAATATAGAAACAAAACAATAATGTGTATACTATATACAAATTTCGGTTCTAACATATGTTTTTGCGTTTTTCATTTTTTTTTTTTTTACAAAATAAATAATTATATAAAGAAATCACCAAAAGCTAATACATTATATCAGTTAATATATAACTAAATAACTTATCGCAGAATTAATATCGAGACTAATACTTATCCGCTATAACATTATTTATGGAGATATCATTATAAATCTCTTTTACCATCACTTAATGTAAGGATGTTAAACTAATATTATTAATCTAATAGATAATGACACGACAGATATGTAGTTTTTACAAAAAGTAAAAGATTTAGAAATGGTTGTATGATATTTACAAATATTTGTAAATACGTGTTATATGTAAAATATCATATAGCAAAATCAGCTTTTTATGAAAAAAGCAGAATCAATTTGAAGCTTTTTGTAAAAACCACATTAAATTTCTCTTTCTTCTGGTATGTCATAGGCAAGCAATATGTATGTTAGGGACGATTTATGGTGCCACCAGCAACCATTATATTATTCTATGGTATTGTGCTTTACTTAATATATATTTCACATGAGTGTGTTATGTGAAGTAAATATATTAATGCAGTACATTTAACTACAAAGGTATAATGACAAATGCTATGCACGTGCTGTGCTTAATAGCTTTGAATTTCAAAGATGTATATGCAAAAGAGAATTAAATGAAGGAAATCACTAGATAAAACAGAAAGCAGTCTTAATCAAAAATAGATTAAGATTTTTTTAATGATTTTCTGTAATTTATAGTATGAACATAAAATATCTGCCATTATCATTGTAGTCATAGATTTAAGTTTATAACGCTGTGATCTACCTCATAAAAATATATCTATTTTACACCATTATAGTATTTGACAATTTTTTGGTATAGAATAATAAAGACATATCTTGTAATTAAAGTTAGCAATTAATTTTTGTGTTCATTAGTGTTGTAACTAACTTGAAATATTTATTTTAAAAAGAGCATGTATTTATCTTATTGGAAAAAGAAAGAATCATGATTATCTTACTATTTACTTTCAATTCTAATGATATTATTTTACTGATTGTATTTCTAATGTAATTAAAGTTATTTTATGATCATCCTACATTGCATAGGTAGATATGCAGATCTTCTAATGGTATGCAATGGCAGAATTCTAAACCCAGAGGACTAAATTTTATTGTTAGTTTCTATAGCAGCTGGTAGTTATAAGAATAATTTTTCATTTTATATATCAAGTAACATTTATACTCCTTTTTTTATCAGGCTTCACCACATTATTAATGCCGCTAAATGCAAAACCTATGCCTTCACCAGACAGCTTTGATAGAGACAGTTAAATATTTAAATTACAGTACACCTATTGTTATATATTTCAGCAGAAACAAGTGATTATAATTCTATTTGAATGTGCATGATATATAAAGAGTCGTGTTCTAAAGTAATATATATGACATATTATTGCTGGATTATTTAAAGCAGGAAAAGTTATCTTTATAGAAAAAGGGTGCAATTGTTACAATGTATTATTCATCGTTTTTGAGAGTATTGCATTGATTTGTAAAAATTAAGGATGTTTTATACAATCCTTGAGAAAGTGAAAAAACACGACTCTTCTAAATGGAGAGAGGAACATGATATTCTACATGAAATACTCTTAATGAGCATATCTACTAGATCACTCTTGAAGCTCGATATCATAGCACAAAATTATCTATATGAATATGTAGATAAATATTCATCATTGCATTTCAGCATTATTATTATTTATATAAAAAATTGTCTTTGCTTATAGCTAAAATATCATGATGCCTTGGCTATATAAATATATATATTTATATTGTTATCATTATTGTTATTATCATATTATTTTTTCATTAGCGCGTATATATACCATTCACAACACAGAGTGCATAGTACGAAGCCGAATTGAATCTGTTCACCCCTATAAGATTATACTGCAGGGAAGAACAGATCATAAAGCTTCAATGTAACAACGCACAACCAATATTTATACAACCTGCGTGCACCAAATTGCTTTTTGTCAGATTTTTATATTGACAAAAGCAATATTTAACTTATGTAATTGTTTTAAGTAGAATCATTAAGGTATTATGTTTCTTATATTATGAGCTTTACTATTAACACATGAAAGACTAATACACACAAGAATCAATTTCCACAACCATTTCCATATTCATCACTTATGGTGTTTTAACTGAAATTAATCAATAAAAAGCAATAAAAGTAAACAAATTTATCTTGATTCTTTTCCTGAGAAAAGTTTCATCTAAAAAATTCAAAGTTAACAATAAGTTAAAAATAAACCTTGTTATTTGTTATTATTTTTGTTATTATTTTTTACCAAGAAAAGACTCAACACCTACTACCACAATCTTAATAACATATTTCACATAATGATAAATTCTGATATGGTACTACATGTAAATTGTGGAAAATAACTATGTATGTATCTGTTTGTACAGGAAGAACTTTTATCAAAATCATCAACCTTCATTGATTGACTAAGTTAAATTTTGTATGCAATTCGAGACGATACTTCTCATAAAAAATGAATATTTGTGGAAAAGATCTGTTTTAACGATCGATTACAAACTTGATTCTATCAAAGGTGATATCCAAAATATCTTAACCTATTCTACTTTTGCCCTATATTTACCACTAATCTGAACCGAATGATGATCATGAATAATTCTTATTTGTTGAATGTTATGAAGATTTATTGAATGTTCTTTTTTTTTCATTTTCCTAAAAAGTTTATGTACCGAAACTTATTTTTCATGGATTTGTGCTATTTTGTATTTGTTAAGATTTGGTTTTGATGAAATTTGATTTCATAGCTTTTTATAATTCAATAGCAGTGGATATTGCATTTGTTATTAAGGTAGTGCAAAAGCATGTTGAAGCATTAGACATATTTGAATAGTTACATGCAAAGTTAAAAATATGAAGAATATAATATTACTAGAAATAACATTAACATAATAGAATTATTTTTATAATTAGAGTACTATGATTTTTACACTGTACACTCTCTGATTCACAGGATTTTTCCAGAAAGAGCATATGGTGCATTGACTTCCGTTATATTAATTTTTTTGGAAGAAAGCATTATCAAAATATTCTCTAAAAAACAAATGCATTCGTATAACAATAAATAAAAAAACAATAACTTTTATAAAGACACAAAAAAGGAACTTTTTTACCAACGACTTCTGCACACCTTAAAACGGCAGTAAGCAAGCCATTAATCATACCTCGTGTTTGACAAAATTTTTTTAATCGGATGATGTGTATTATTGGCAAAAGTCTTACTCCCTGCATGATATTGTCCATTAAAATCTCATTTGTGTTCGGTGATAATGGTTAAAAATAATTGCGTAAAAAACATGAATTCATGCAGAACGTAAGACAAAAATTTGCCGCTTAATATTAATGTCGTATGATTTCAGTTTCTTCAAAAATTTGCCTTTTGTTCTTAGAATTACAGTCTTACTAAGAATATTCCTTTTTTCGCTTACAGGAGTTCTTGACTTTAAGCTCGATAACTGAGCAACGATATCGAATTTTAATGTTAGAACATCCTGGTAAACACTCTCAAAAATGTGCTACTCCATTTCACAAAACCTAGCAGAGTCTTACATATGCTTTGAACACTTTACATTGTATTGTAAGTGAAAAATTTATTTCCTTAGAATACTCGGAATGTATGATGCATCTCTCAATTTTCTGACTATAAACATAAATTTCCACTTTCGCAATAATTATCATCTTCATCACTTATCTGATTCTACGCATTGTGATACTTGGCGGATTCGAGGCCTCTTGTAATTCCAGTTACTTACGTTTAAGGTGACACATAAATTGTGCTCAAGCCACTTGTTAATAAAAATTAGCCACAGAAATCTAAATATTTAGTCGCTAAAGTCGCATAGGTTGCACAACGCTATTATTATTTAAGCGTGTAGTGGTTTGGTTATTGAAATTTTCATCTTGAGGAATGTGTTCTGTTCTTTCGTCGAAAAATCCTGGATTCAGAATGATATTGGGTACAAGTTCAATCACTTCCTGCTCCTCCAGCTGCGCTGCAATTCGGGAACGGAGATTAATTTTCATTGGTCTGGGCCATGAGTTATATTAGCTTCTACCCTCTCCCTTTACCAGTGTTTGCTGGGCCATGGATATTCAAGAACAACTTATGTTATATTAACAATCGAATAATCCTATGTTCAATTTAAAATCTATATATATATACAATAATGAATCAATGGAAACATATCGAGAAATCTTTCATATATATAAATATATTGCTTACCCAGCAAATATATTTGTGCTATCTTTGACCTAAGTTTTATACAGTCAAAGATTTACTAATAGCACACAATGTTATCTAGGCCATAATGCTCTATATTACTATTATTATAACATTTTCTATTCATGACACTAATCATTCTGCATAACAAATTTTATACAAACCACCAAAGCTTCTTAATTTAAAATATAACAGTTAGTAAAAGAGTAAGATAAAAATTCTTTATATAGACAGAGCAAGTTTGGTGGTTGATAAAGTCCATTCATAAGTTATAGGTTTCATTCCTATGAGGAGTAAGAAAGGTGCTACTGACAGGCAAACTGTATAGAAAGATATAAATATGTTACAGATTATTTTAGTGCCTTATGTTGTAAAGTGTTTTGTGCAAAAGTTATAAAAGTGTCATTGTTAAATCGGTATTGGTAAGAAAATTTATTAAACGCTAGTAAATTTTAAAAGTTGAACGCTAGAAAATTTATTAAATGCTAATTTGCAGAGCGCTTGCAGTAGGGAAATATTAGTGAAAGATAATTGGCACTGTATTAGAATAGCACTAAATTGATTGAAAGGAGAATAGCTGATGTAAAGAAAGCTAGAGATCAGGGCCATAGATAAGTTAAGTGGTTAGTGATGCTATCGTTTCTGCTGCAGATTTCGTCCTCTAGATAATCATGTTATATTTTTCAAACTTAGATAATCTAGCATATTCTACTTTAATTTATTTGCATAGAAGGAAATAAGTTTCATCAGCAGAAATAAATAGCATGAAAGAGAAAGAGTAGAAGCAAAAGCTTTTAGATAAAGTTACCAGGAAATGCTTACAGGGTACTTTGCACTCACGATAGAGGAGGTAACAAGTACCTATACCAAGAATCATAAGTGTACCCATAACTATCCCTACTGCTGCCACCCAGACACGAGTGTCAAAATTTTCTACACCTGCTAAGAGATGTCTTGCAAGTTCTGAAATAATTGTCAATTATAATTAGTAAGCAATAGTATTTATTTTATATAAATACTAATTTGTTCACATGCAAGATCATGTAAAGTTATCACATTTAAATTATGTACCTAATTCTTCATTACTGTGTTGAGTATGACCTTCAACCTCAACAATTTCTCCTCTTCCCAGCTGATTTGTTGCCCAGACTCGAAATGAATAAGTAGTGTTTGGCACCAAGTGATACACATCAATTTGCCTCTATAAAATTATCAATTTTAATAACAACAGTCAGTGGTATAAAGCTGATTTCATTAAAAGAAAAATTGTTTACAGAATTTGGAGGAATGTGCGTTGGAACAATAGGCTTCCAGTCTTCTGGTTCTTCACCCACATTCGGTTTAAGACGATATTCGGCAGTGAAATCTATGATAGGATAACCACCTGTGCCAGCTACTTCCCAAAGAATATTTGCCAATATTGTTGATGGTTTAACCCATACATTGTGTAAAGCTGGTGGAGGAGCTAAAATGGAGTAAAAAATACAATATAAACCTGCAATTACTTTAGAATTACATTTAAATTTAAGTAACTTACTTCTAACTTGTACGTTGATTCTAGTTTTGACAGCATCATGATCGTCATCTAGAGTGCATGAATAGTTTCCAGCATCATCTGCACTAACATTAATAAGTTGCAAAGCTCCATTAGGCTCAACCTTTAGTCTTTCAATTTGTCCATCTTCCCGTCCCTCCCTTATCCACATCACTCCAACAGATTCTCCTGACTGTGGCAGTGCATCTTCTTCTGCACATGCTAATGTCAAGTTCTGACCTATATCTACAGCCACAGATCTTATTGGCACTAAAGTTGCTGCTTTGTGCCATGCTAAAAACATTCCAAAATATAGTTATTAAATTATGAAGTTAATGGTATTTGTATAACAATTTTATGTAGAATTATTTTTTGAATGGCATTCTAATACTTTTTATAGGGTAAACATTTATAGATAAAAAGATATAAATTACGAATTACGATTATGAATTAATTTAAATTACTATTTAAAATATTATTTACAATAAAAAATATAAATAAAATTCACTGAGACATTAAAAAAATACGTTTTTATTAATACAATTTACAAAATGAACACATATAAAAATTAATTGATGTACCTAATATTAGAATCCACAATTCTTCCTTTTCTAATAGAAAAAATATTTATAATAATCTAAGCATCTGAACATCGGGTTTGAATTATAACTTATTATATTCACTGAATGTACTTGATACTTTGTATAACTGTATTTAAATAAAATATAATTTTCACGAAAACTTATATGTATTTTTTAAGCTTTAATATTGCTAATAAGAACTACAAAAGCAATTCGGTAGAAAAATACAAATTGATGCGTCGTTGTGCTATCGATTTTGATTAAACATTTAAAGGATGTAAGAACAAAAAAAAGTCACATAATCCGCTCGGGAAGTCGAGATATATGGCAAAATTTGCATAACTCGACCCTGAATCGTAACGATCGTGTACTTAGCCCGATTTATACGCTGCACGTATATAAGCGCACGAACACCGAACGTATGTATAGTATCACATTGATCCGCAGGTGCACTTACGCCTGAACGAATATTATGTACTTACCTGCCAGAAAGAGTATCAGCGTGATAATTCTATGACCAACCATTCTCCCATATTAGACGATCTTCCATGGATGCATACGGAAACGTGTTAAGGATTTTTTCTTAGTCACATCTCTTGATCGATTTTTTATACTTTTTAAACAACATTCAGTACGCGGGAGCTGTCAAACTCATCACGCATCGCGGAACACCGCCCGTCCGGCGCTCTTTGGATTTTATTGAGTTGCAGTTGGCGCACTCTCGCGGTGGCGCTGCGAACCTTATCAGAACACAGGGCTGCAACTGCATCAAAACTGAAGGTAGCCAGTTGCCGTCTTGTTTAAATATGTGAAAAGATCTCGCGACGTAAAGTTAGTTGTATCGATTAGAATGATACGAATCGAAAGGATCAAATGGTTTTTCATTAATACTCATTTTATGTGTCGTTGTTATTTTAGATCGTGACATCGTTTCAAACAATTGAAAAGGTCTAGAAATGACTAGTTACCTTATTAAATTGAATCGCTGTTACGCGGGAAGAAGTGCATCGATACTCGTATCAGAACTGGTTGAATCTGCTTTACTGATTGAGGAAGAGCTGCTCCATATTTTCCTCTATCTTTGTCGCGATTAACCAGACAAAAACGATAGACACCTCGCAATGGGATAATCGCGGTAGTTGCCTATGATTGCTCTCATTTGTATGTGTGCATATATGAACACTATTGTATAAGTGAACCAAGGAAACAAGAGGACTGGTTGAAATCTCTCGGTGAATTGGTATGTATGTACAGTGCATGCTACACGCGATACACCGTAACCATGATCGATTAGTTTTTCAAAGAATTTAACTGTCAGATCTATTGCCAACTACGTATTTTCGCTTATACAAAAACGCTGTTGGCGATGCAACGATTATCTGCACGATGTATCAAACACTATGATTTCACATAACAATGAGAAGTAGATTGCACTTTATCAGTAATAAAATCGTGTTGTTACGACAGTTTTGTAAGGAAATGCAAATGTGTTAGACGTGAACCAACTGTTTGTTAATTGCATTGTTTATAATATACACTATCTTGTTTTATTGTAAAGAATAGTTTCTCAATTTTAACAAATACTGATTCTTATTTAGTTATTTATTGCATATTTCGGAGAGAATGTAATTGAAATGGGACTATACAAAGTCACTTTCATAAGTGTGCTCTGAAACCTATTCGAACAGTGATCTTTCTTAAATTTAGCGCTATTCATCAGTAACAGGTTAATAGAATGCTTCGATCGATATATCCCTATATAATTAGTGTAAATTAAATAAAATTAATTATAACTTTTATAACGGGAATACATTTGCAAGATATTATTATCATAGTAAACATATTGTAAGATTTGTAAACATATTTTAAAAACTTTCTTAATTCTATGCAATTTAATGAAACACATAATTTAATCTCTATTTAAGGGTGCAATAGGATTTTATTTCTATCTGCCATATGCTATATCGTATATTTATATAAATTTTTGAATTTCTAAAGGGCTAGAAAGCATCGCTACGTCATTGAAATTGTATCAGACATTTTCCATCCTCGTTTATGTGACGTAACTAGTGACGTCAACAAATTGGGAGATCGATCGAATTCAAACTTACTCTTTCAGAAACATTTAAAACATATGAATTTTCTAGCAGTTTAATTAATGATGTAGAGTGCAGAATGGTTTTTATACCTATACGTGCAATAATATTTCAACAGTTAAAAATTTTTAATTAAAAATTTCAAATTTTTTTTTGTAAGAATTTCGTGTATTTCATTCTTTTTGGCCATTCGAGTAGCTACGTTTCATTTCTCATTCAAGAATTAATTGCGAATGTTACACATTACGTGTTTATATGAACATCGCGTCAGTGTAATACATCATTCCTAATTATCGTGGATTGTAATTAGCGACGTGGACACGTGGTTTGCGGCGGTGGCATTCATTTACACCGGAAGGCGAAATTAATTACGTTAGTCAACATACGAATTCCAAGAGGTTTTAAGATCATTGGTATTTTTGTGGATTGTTGTCATTCTACTCATTTCTCTGACAATCTTTTATTAATCACTAATATAATAATCAACAACTTCTATAACATTTACAAATCTATTCCAATATATCTTCACTCCTATTCTACCGTCTTACTTCTTTATAATCCCACGTGCAATCTTTATTTCACATAAGTACCCTCGTAAAACGCTAATGCATGTTTAATATGCGTTAATTCGATTCGTTCTCACAGGTAACCGTTCTCATTAATTTCATATGAAGTGCATCACGCAAAGATAGTCGGTAAATGCACCTCAATGTCAGCATAATACACTTGACTGATAATGAACCGTGAAGGGAAGTTAATGGAAAACAGTCTCACGCTATGGCACATAACAAGGATAATGTAATCCTCTTACGGAATTTCTGCCTAGAAGCTGATGTGTCTGCAGAGTACGATGAACTCTTATGGTTTTTATACTCATATCGAAGAAAAAAATTTATGCCTGGAAATAATTCCTCGATATTACTGGCTCGTCTCGATGCAGAAGGGAATAGGGTGGTTAATCACATTCCAACGAAGACTCGAGCAATTGTCTGTGGACCGTGGTTGACTATATCGTTACGCCTGCCCTCTCGTCTCTCGTTATATTGAAATTGAATTGTTTCAGTTTCCAAGCAACCTTTTAGAATTACCCTTTAGAGGAGATTCTGTTTCCTCCCCCTGCGCATTAATCGCAAATGGAAGCGAATTGGCAGGGTTCACCTCGTGGTTGACATTTGTTAGATGCAGCCTAGCGTTTCTGCGCTGTACAGGTGCAATTTACACGACAAACTAAGTTGCTGCATTAATTAAACTCTTCAAGATTTGGCCTTTTGTATACATCGATTAGATTTTAGAGATTAAACTGTTACTTTGATGTGTTGTCGTGGAAATAATCGAGCGGTCATGAGTATATTGCTGGTACGTACCTTCTTTTATATAGATATTTGCATTTGCTGTTTTATCTGTATTCGTTATGAGGCGTTTAAGTAGATTTTATCGCCCGAGAAGTATTTCATAAAGTCTACCTTAATATTCATCTTCGCATTCTCTTGATATTAAAAAATTTTATGGACGTCTACGGTGGTACTATCGTATCGTGATAAAATACCGAGTTATAAATGGCAAGAATTCTTTAGTTGAATGGTTCATAGGACTGCATTGTTCAAGTAAATGAATTTGTTCGCCTAATTTAACAACAATTTGATACAGAGAAGGGAGTATGCTTAATTGTGCCTTTCGATAGACTAGATACTGCGTAGTCGGACGATATAAAGTTTCAAGTTAATTACTTTTTATTAAACTAAATCTAATTTCCTGAACATTTTTTCTTGACTAGTCAGACAACTATAATCGTGAAGCACGGTGCAGCATACGACACGTCCATTACTTTCTAAGAAAAAATAAGGTCAAAGGAGGTTCCATTATTATTCTCAAGCGCGAAAGTCACGCTCTAGTCTCACAATTGCGGTCGTATCAGCAACTGGATCAAATCTCATTTACAATCTATGTAAACATCATGGTGCATCGTCTTGAATTAAAACTGGGCGTTGCATCGATGATACTCGAAATAATTCCATGATCATCCCCGGTCTTCAACGTCCAATTACGTACAAGTTGGAACGTTCATTAAAAAGGAGCAGAGAAAAGGGGAAAAAGGAGCAGCAAAAAAGAATTTTATCGACCTAGTTTCGCTTTCGTCTCGGTTTACTTTCATTATGCCCTTCACTGCAAATCGAAAGGATTTCCGCGTAACTTTCCAATTACGATTCGCCAGCTAAATGAAAAAATGTTCGGCCGTTCGTGTTTCCTAATGCGCAATACGCTTTAATTATCTCCTTTCTCTCTCTTTTTTGTAAGCATTTTAACTACCTTCTTCGCCTCGCCATGTACACACACGTTTACACGACCGGATGTCGGGCTGACGAAAAGCGGGCTGTACCTAGGCCAGGAGGGTGGAAATACTTCGACCCGTCCTCTTGAAAATGTCAAAGGTTGCCGCGCAAGGCGCATCGACGTATCCCTGTTTTCCAGGAGCTAGCAGTCGAACGCGATTCTATTGTTCCTGCTCTATCGTCGAGCAGTAATTATCATCATCTCCATTTTGCGCCATTTCATGATTGCATTCCTTTGGACACGCTAGACGAAATATATATGTATATCTACAGATCTATGTCTCGAAGATCGAAGACGTAAACGTATGATTTGTTTCAAAAGAAATAGATTCAACATACAACCATTATATTATTAGTGGTACAAAAGTAGTACGACAGCAATAGTACAAAAACTTCAAATGTATTAATGGGAATGGAAATTATTATAGATAAGAATTATTTTTTTTTGGATAGATAAGAATTTTTAGATGAAATGTAACGTAATTAGTGAAATTTTCTGATTGATTTTGTTCACATGATCTTAATTAAGATTTTGGGTTAATCGATGTTTGGAATAGAAGAAGAGTCATTTTAGTTCGCTTTATCGACCGCACTTCCGATCTCAATTTTCTTCGTAATTTCACTCCTCGCATTTTCGTTTATTTTCACTGGTATTATTTCTGCCACGAAAACACTGTTCCAGTTTGTTTCTTATGTATATCTGGTACAGTTACCGAAATAATTTCATAAATATTTGGGGTTCATCTTCGAATCCTTATACAAAATCTTATTAAAACGACGACAATAACTAAAAATAATGTTCTTTCTTTTCAAAGTAGCTGATTCCAAAGGGAGAGCTGAACATCGCAGCGATATCATCGTGTAATATCGATTGCGACAAAGTCCTTGTCGGAAGATTAATTATTTCATTTTCATTTAACTTCGCGACGAGCAATTGAATTTTCCCCAGGCAAACCTTTTACTGAAAATTACCACCGACTCTGCATTTCCAATGTACAGATAATGAAAACGCAAAGTTACGTTGCTCCACTCGTTTTTCGTGTCATCAACGGATTAATTATAGTAATCCACGATTCTCATAATTATTTCTTCTCCCGTGGTTTTACGACGGTAGCGGAAATATCCTCCTACCTATCGCAATATTTCCTTCTTTAAACTATCGTACTTCCAGTTTACAACTCGGAGTCGTAAAAATTTTAGAGGCTTCGTTGGAAATTACTCGGTTAATGTCAAAGGTTCGAAGTTCCATCAAGAAGTTGGAACGTTTCTGCGGAGCTTTCCGTGAAAACGGATTTAGTGAAAGAAATAGATCTTCGTGTGTTCGATATTAAATTATTGTTATCTGTTCTTCTGTGTCACCGCTCCCTTGCATTCTGTTTCCAACTTTCGACACTCGCCACACCACGATAATATTTCAAATCCTTACTAAAATTCAGCGAAAATGTTTTTCGTTTCGTTTTCCTTTTGTTTGCGAGATTAAAACGCCGGAGATTAATGTCACAGCGTATCCGGTAATTGTTGTTTCATTTTAATGGAGAAAGTTCCGGAAATTTATTGCGTATGAAAATCTCGACCGTGTTTCTTACCGAGATTCACATAGAAAGAAAAACTAATTACAAAATAATGTTGCGGATATTGTAACGCTAGCATAAACCATGATATATAGACCACTACGTATTTATCGCTTTCTACTGACCCCAGACATTCTGGCGCTTCAATAAACTACATTTCGAGTGCTGATTCATTTATTCTACTGCGCATTTATCCATACGAGGTGTCTTACTTTTATTAATATAATTAAGTGCAGATATTCCTCGAACATACGTTCAATTGTCATAACAATAATTCGCGAAAGTATTTGGACATTTGCTATGGAAAATCTTTATGAATATATCGCCTGTATTATAGAAAGCTTTTGAACAATGAAATACGGTTATCATAACTATAGTGATAAAATCTGAAACCAATCTGGAAATGTACGTAAAAGTTGCTAGAGATTTATTGCGAGTGTTTAAAAAAAAACTAGTACATAGTATAAAATGATCGTTTTAAACATATAATTAATTAGTGATTGCAACGAATATTGAGACTTATATTTGCAATAGGCATGTTCTATCGTCTTCGTACATTTTCGAATTTGTTTCAAACTTTTGATCGTGACAGTCGCATTATGTGGCATGTCCTAGAAAATCCTTCAGAAAATGTTTCCATGTATTTTCAAATATTTTCGTAAGCCACTATATTTCAAAGCAATCAAAGGCAGACTATAAGAGTACAAGAAATATCATTATGAAACAGTATTATTGAAATGTCTATATTTGATAAGCAGAAACATTTGTGTAAAAACGAGTTATTTGCCCGATGATGTTACACAGTTTAAAACTGCACGTCTGTCGATGAAAAATATCGCGCTTTTAAATAAGATATCGTTTGCAATACGACTCGATATGTAAAATGTTTGCACATGTCGCACGTACCTGATTGGAACGTGCGTGTTGATCGGCGAAGTTGTGCCGCGAATTTCCACGAAACAGAGATTGAAACTTCACAGTGAGTACAGAGAGAAGAGCGGAAGGACTGCTATAAATACGGTCGATTTGCAAACGTCACAGGAGTTGTATACTCGTATGCCGGATGTGCGATGTTTGTCATGAAACGAAGATAAGCTCCGAGGATATGCCTGTTCTATTCCATTCCAGAAAAGGAAATGCTTGATCTAGATACTGTGAGAACTACCTCGCTTATTAACTTAAGAGACGTAATACAAAAAATCATGTCAATGATCTTCGTTCAGTACCTACCTTGTACTTCAAAATATCTTCTAATATCGAATAGAAATTCGTACAAGAAGAAAATTCGCGATCTAACGTTCCTACGAAGCTTCCCAACTAATTGAAGGAATTTGTCATAGAAATATCAGCTGTATCGAATTCTTTAAATACTGACGCACGTGAAAATACGCTCGAAGGAACAAAGGAGGATGAGTTCACGTGACAAAAGAATCCGTATATCCAATTGAGACTAAAAAGTTACGTTTTCGTATGGCAAGGCATACGCATTTTTTTTTTCCTGAAAAATGTGTCCAAATCGCGATCTTCTATCTAAAAAGCACGGATAGATCATAAAACAGCAATAAGGCATGGTATCGCGATGTTCTCACTTTTGCGTAGGTTAAAGATCCTGTCATTGGCGTTTGTCAACGGAACAACGCGTTCCACGTTAATCAAATCGGATATTGGAATGGTATTTTCAACGAGCGTAAATGTAACCGGTTTCTTGGACGAGAAAAAAAGAAATTGGAGCACAGGGTATCGTTGGCACAGCAGTAAAGGTTGGCTCAATGATATTTCAAGATACGAATCGTCGAACGGAAAATTGCTCGCGATAAATGGAGGTATAAAATTCTCTTTTTTTCACGAGATATAAGCGACTCGTTATTAGAGAGACATTACAATAGAACGATCGTGCTATCGACATGGCAACGATACATGAGATTTAATTTCTTTTTAAAGATTCTAATAAAAGGGTCTCTGGGCGTATTTCGTTTGAACTTTGTCATTATTGCTTTGTAACGTGTGAGATGCCTGCTGGCAAATGATCTTGTCTAAAGCTGCGATATTCTGTGCAACAACTACTATCCGTGTTCCATTCAAAGAACTAAATGTTCTGTACGACAAAAAGGATTTCGTATAATTTCTGTCATGAAAATGCAACACGTTCACCGTTTGAATAATTGTCTACACAAGAAATTATCTCTTTCTCGAGGAAGTTACTAAAACTGTCTGTTTAAAATTCATACATAGCAAGACTGCAAAAAGTTTTACGGTTCTGACTGTGTTGCAGGATCTCGTGTAATTCATTAGCATAAATAGCAAGGTTTCTATTTTAACGTAACAGAAGTCGACATTTTGTGTATTGCAACCGTTTTCGGAGACCGAAGATATTCACGGTTTTCGTATGAAAGAGAAGCTTTATAATTCCGACGTTCTCCAGTTAAAGTTCGTTTCAGAAAGAAACAGGTATATGAGCAGTCGTGAATATCGCTGTGAAATGAAGACACACATTGAGAGAAGAGGTTTCTTGCTCGACAGTGGATCGTCGATCTTTTCGCAGTTCCCTTTGGCGCCAATCTACCACTCTTGGAAGTTCTCCAAGGAATTTTGTCCTTCGGCGGAATACCATAGTTCATCCATGCAGAAGTTGTCGAATTCGATGTTAAAGTTCCATTCTTTCACGGAAAATCCATCTTACCAGAAGTCTGCGTGTAAAAATTTATGGAGATCGAGAGGTCTATCCGAAGCGATATTT
Organism: Bombus terrestris; assembly: GCF_910591885.1. Lineage (NCBI taxonomy): Eukaryota > Metazoa > Arthropoda > Insecta > Hymenoptera > Apidae > Bombus > Bombus terrestris. The sequence continues at coordinate 4,498,300 of NC_063271.1, read as the reverse complement.
TGTTCCATGAGCTTTCGTAACTATTCCTCCTCCAAAGATCCCCCTTGCGATAAAACATTGAAATCGGATGATTGCGATGGGACAACAATCAAAGATGTTTCTAAGGATTGTTATTCAAAGTTTGACGAAGATGCGGAAGAATGTCCAAAATCTTCGAGAAAATGTCAATTACCAGTTGAGGATGATTGCGAAGAGCATTCGCCGTTCCCTTGTCCGGACGTAAAAGATTACTGTCCTACAGGTAAAGTTTTAAACTCCTAGAAACAAAATTTTTTACTTACAATTAGAGGAAAGAGAGAAAAATGATTGAGAAATAGGAAATTGACTTTGAATTCGAAATATTTTTAGATTGTCATTGTTTTATAGGTCAAAAATATAATGATACAGAGAAGAATGCGTTGTATATTATCGTTTTTAATCAACGATTAAGTTAATTCCGAGTACTAACTATCATGTCATTCTTGAGACAACAACTTTTTTTTATCTACTCCACGATGTACATATTGTGCAACACCTGTATTACGATGTTATCTTAAAGTACATACGTATATAAAAATTATTAAAAGTTGACTCACTTTAGTTAGCAGCTGAATTTTCATCTTTGCTGTTTAGCGATGCGCGAAAAACTTTATCAGCTTCGTTGTATGTACGTTACTTAACGATATAACTTGTGGCTTTGCAAGTACAGTGGCCTATGAAGAGAAACTTTTGCAACTGGTGACTGCCATCGGTGCGATCGTGTTAATAGGTATATCGTGTTACGTTTACACCAAGGTGGAAGAATCGGATAAACAACCGAGGCCTGTGTTCATTGATGTTCCTTATATGAGGCGAATAACTAAGGTACCTGCTTTTTACATATGAATTTTATGCCTTCTTCACGATTGTCATATTCTTTTAAATAACGAATCGAGAAACTTTATCTTTAAGTTAAATATCATACAAATTCGATTTTAATATCTTTATTAATCGATAATGCACGCGTACTTTTGCGTAACATCTAAGCTTTATACTGATTCTTCGGTCTAACGAAGCTCTCTGCTTCGTACATCTCTGAAAGGTAATCCATTTGTGCGGTATTCTCCGTAATCGATTAATGAAGTCTTACGAATCGTTTGCCTTCACCACGGAAATTTGATACTTTTCCCTTCATTACCTTTTCTTCTTTCTTGCCTCGAGGATTTGATAATTTTACATCGTGACCGATTTCACAAGCTGAGACCTTTCAAGCCTTATCCCTGTAAGTGACTTATAAATATTTCCCTTCTATAGCCTTTTCCATGGGGCGACGGGGAACACACCTTGTTCCATAATCCCGGGAGAAATCCAATATCTCCGCATGGTTACGAGGTAGAAGATCGAAACGCTGTGACGCCAAGCCAAACCGCAGGGTTAAGGGAACGATAAACGAAGAAGGATGAAAATAAGATTGTCTCATTCTCGCGTTGAGAATATTTAAATATTCTGTAATGAATTATAAGGATTAAGAAAAGCCTTGAAAATTACATTACAATTTTTCAAATGAGTCATATATGTAATTACATTTTCTATATGTTTCCTTTTAAAAGTTACTCGGTATGGTATTCCTGACCGCACGCGGTATTCAAGGGCCGGATGCGCTTTATCCGGTGAACCAATGAAAATAATGCAGCGATTATTACTGGCTGACTACATTCGATCCTCGTATCTTTGTTTCCCAGTTTAATGTTATATACCGCTGGCGTTCTAAAAATTAAAGATATTATATTCCACGATAATTAAAACCTTCTGAAAATTGTATTTCAGTCAATTGCATCGAGGATCATAGACTATTCTCTATAAACTTCTCGGAGCAAACAAAAAAGGTCCGAAACTCAATTGGACCACTTCAGTGTGCTAAGAACATAACAACGCCACGTACTTGCCCGTTTTCTAACACCGCTTCTCGTCTCTTTAATGACGGTCTCAAGAAGAGTTGCAGATATTTGTACCGTATAAAACAGCCGCAAAGCCGCGTTTCTTTCCTAGCCACCGAGTGGAACACGTGGATATTCGGACGGAAGGTCAACGTTGGACGGACGAGTCTCTTTAAACACATTCTTCCCCTCCTTCCATTGCCCGGAGGAATCTTTTACTTACGTCACAGTATACATATGCATATCATTCTAACAGATTCGTTCAACATGTTTTGACGTCACTCGGTGTATATCCTGATCATCTGTGACTGGAACACGGATACTATGTACCGTGTTCCATTTATAATCTAACTTACAAAGAATAACGTTAAACCGGCAGAAACTTTAATGCTTCGTTTACTTACCTGGTGCCTGGTATTTTCTTCAAATAAGCCGCAAATTTTAAAGGAAATATCTTCAGAAGAATTTAAATATATCTTCCAAGGAAAGCTGTAAATCTGTCACATAAACTTTTAAATGAAAGAATAAAAGTGTCCTTTTTTCATTTGCGAATACGTGTGCCGACCAAGGAGAAGGTTAAAATAGGTCGGAGGGGTCGTTAAAGTTTCATGGAAAAAACCAGAGGCCAGACTATTAAGGACGCGTCAAGGTCAATTTTGATTTGATCTTTTAGCAGAATTTTACACAAAAGATCGTGCATATTTATAACGAAATTCTTCCTTGTATCTAGATTCTTCGGATGAACTTTCAAAAGGCAGTTAAATAATATCGTCTTTGTCCTAACTGGATCGCCTGATCCATTGAAACGTTTTAGACGTTGCGATGAACACCGATCTGAACAGATTTTTTCCCTCGGCATTTAAAACTTGCAGAAGAATTGAATCGTGCTTGCCTATTCATAAAACGTCTCTTACATGTATATCGCCCGCTGTACAAAAGAAATGGTTTTTACCGTCCATCGAGCGATCCGCCTCGCTTTTATGCCAGCCCACAGGGAAAGCGCGTCACTAACCTTGCATAATCTCTATTCTTTTGACAGGCGAATTTTATTCTTTCCCTTTCATCTTTCGTAAATAGGCCGAATTCGTCGGCATAACGCGCGTCCACCCGATAACATTCGTTTTATTCGGCTAGTTCTCGACTAATGTCAAAGGTCAGTTTCCTTCATCAGTCACGCTCAGAAACGGTCAACGGACGGCGCATCTCTAGTTAGTCTCCATAAATTTCAATGTAAATATGTATATAATATTTCAATTGCGTATTAAAACATATAACTTGATTGGCATATCGATGCAATCGCACGTTAATTATTGTAAATTTTTAGATAGCGTAGACTACTCTAATCAACATTCTACGTTGATATTTAACCTTGTTCTGTTCTTCTTTGTCTGCTACTTTTTATTCTTTTTATCAGTGTACTTTATTCACGGACAAACTAATCTACTTTGATTAACTACAATTATCTGTTACTCGTTTACTTTTTAATACCGACAGATGATTATTATCGGCAATCTCTAATCAGCATTTACTTGTTATTTTTAATCCGCTCCCTGCCAGCAATGTTCTCCGTTAACGAGCTCCCTTTCTTCGCTCTATAAAAAGCATAGTTCTCGGAAAAGGGCATTTGTAAGAGGTGTCGCACAAGAATAAACAAGCCCTGTCTGGTTCACCTTTTCGGTGAATAGAAAGCGGCTTTTGACTTCAGCTATTTACAGAGCGAAAGAAAAAAGAAAGATTCTTATCCCAACAAGTGGCACGTTCCCTCTCTGCGAGGATCGCCGTTGTACCACGTCGTTTCTGAAAACAGGTGCTGGCAGGGGATCGGTGTACGATGCCCCATGATTCGATCCTAGACGATACGCGTGCAATCCTGTCGACGAACGTATCGGTATCGCTTTCATGGGAGCCTGCTGGTGTTATGGCGCATCTGGTTTTGCGTTTCCTTGCTCGCTCGGGGGTCGATCAATAGGCTAGGGAGGTGGCGGAGGCGGCTAACGGCGGCTGTCCTGCCAGTGACGGATTCAGAAATTTGCATTTCAAATCAGCTATTATTAAAGGATAAGATATCGTTTAAAATCTTCTACCGATTGAATCGAACCGTTTTTTGTATATTCCGTTTATCATCGATATGGAAAAAAGTGCCTCGATTGGTTCCGTATCTTCCCATCTCTTCTTCTTGCATGTAAATGCAAAGACATTATTATTCTTTTTAGATACTTGCTTTATTTTATTAAATCGTTACGTAAAATTGTATAGGTATACATGTGTAGAGTAAATAGGATATTAAATTGACATTTACTTGAATAATTTTCAGAACGAATTATTAAGAAGTTTTACGTGGACTCAAGGAGAACTGGCTGGCACGCGCCTTTATTTTACAGCACTGCGTCCGGATCACCGGGTCACGGAGGCGGTAAAAGGCGCTCTGATTGGCCGAGCTCGATTTCGCGGGTTCGAGAAGTCGCGCGTGCCATTGGGGCCCGCCAATCGGAGCGACCTCCTCTCCGTCAGTCAGTAGCCGCGCGTTGCCCATGTAACATCGTCACAGTTACGGCTCGCGTTTATCTTACACGATCCTTGGATAAATCCTCAATCTCCTTAATCTTTTTTCAGTGTATGTACTTAACGATTTTGCTGAAACAACTCTATCTACGTCCTGTATTCGTTTCGTGAGATGTACGTCTTCTATGTTACTTGTTAGAAGAAACAAGTGCTCATTTGCACGCGTGTATTATGTACCATGCCTCTCGTGTCTCTTAGGTGAGCTTCGTCTGGAATTTAAATTATGTGACAGTGAACTGTCCGGGCGAAAATGAATTCGTAAATATATATTTTATAAGGGAGGTGGAGATACGTTTTACCTGGGTGGAATTTTAACGTTGAATAACAATAATATCATTCGGGACAAGTATCTGCTTGATTAGCAGCGTTATCGACTCAGTCGGTTGCCGGTCTTCAGTCGATCAAGCTGTATCGTGACGCGGATATCGCAGCTTTTCGCGATTTATCATTTGGTCCGAAAGGTGTGGCGCGAAAAGTATGTACCTACATACCGTGTACTAGTAAGAGGGAACGGGTCCAGCGATATCATTTCGTTTCGCTTACATATTTGCCCTATTTCCACGTTATTCAAGGTTAAGGAAACCTTTGGTCCGTAAGTACAGTAATGTCTCGGTAACTGACCAGAACTCTGTCTTATTAACTGACTGTCGCTATTCTCATTTATTTCAAGTATCCTTTCTCAAGCTATGAAATTTGTACGTATATAGAAAAAGACTACCGTCTTCAGAATTTGTTGATATCTTACTTTCTATTTTTATATTCATTTTATATTCAGAGAAAATTGTTTCTTTGTAGTTCGACAAATTATCAACTTGGTTTCGACTTATGGTCTGTTAGCAAGGCACTTTACTGTACGTCGATGTAACATCGAATTTCATACGTGTTTACGCGCTTCTTCAAGCTGTTGAGTACTGTCAACTGTTAAGGATCTGTCAGCTGAGCCCGTTAAAAACGATTGGTCGTAACTGACAGGTTATCGTGACCAATCACGGTCGCAAGATCGCGAGTATTACAACGAACTATCGAGAATGAAACTATTCTCGAACGATGCTAAGGTACCAATCACATTAGATTATCGTATTTCGAATGAGATATTAATCAAACGAAGTAACGTTCTGTGTTAGCGGTAAAATTAGAAATAAGTAGGTATTTATAATCCTATTATTGGCACTTTATCCGATATGCTTGCAACTTTAGAGATTCAACGCTGTATATTACGCTTTATTTTTCAAGTAAGAAATTTCACTCTTAGATTTATCACGTTTAATTTATGACTTGTGTTGTTTCAACGTTTGTATATAGTTATGTAATGTATGAAATATAGATCACGACGGACGATCGTTTCTTATCAGTACGATTTTCACAGAATGGTAGTATGATTTTTTCCCGCTAAAAAGTTTAATTTAGGATACGTCTGAGTACCACAGTACAGGTGAGTATAAATAAACGTTTTACGCAACATTTTGTTTATTGTCCCTCCATTGTCTCAAGATATACGTACCTTTTCAGAGAATCAGAATTATTCGATAACGTACACTATTCATAAATCGTCTACAATTGCGTGTGAAATGTAACGTAAGCCATTAAAGTCAAAGATCGCTATATTATATCTAATTTTTGTTCTATTTTACAAATAAACGCTGAATAAATTACTATAGTCGTTATACTCTTTATTTTAGTGAAAAGTTATATCTATAATCATTTTAACCAGTTAGCAGTTTTTGACGAGTATACTAGTCACGAAGAAATGGTAATATTTTGTGTTATTTAAAAAAAAAATAAAACACTCATTTCATTACAACTTAATTTTACGTTATAACAGCCACACAGGCCCTCTGTTTGGCGAGTATACTCGCCGTCGCTTACTTCTTGCGACATATTTTAGGTACACACTTTCCAAAGAGGTGGCAGTAGCTAACCATTTAAAGAGGTACAATCAGTATCGATATCGGTGACACATATTTATAACTTTCGGTGATTATTATTAATGTACCAATTTCTATGCAGTTATGGGAAATTTGAAGATGCAAAATAGTATTGAGTATGCAGAAATATACAAATAAACATAGAGTATAGTATTCAGTATAGTATTTCATAAGTAAGATAATTATCTACCTGGATTCCATATTTTAATTGTATTTATAAAGATACGAATTTGCATAAATATCTAATGATTATTAATTACCATTAAATACTCTGTGACCTAGAGCAGATTTGCGTGAAAACGCGGCGTGCAAACACAACGATTCAGCATTTGACGTGCTTCAATTATAGACCGAGAGAAACAGGCAGTCGATGTTCGCGAAGGTCTCTATTTCTAATGCTCTACGGAATATACGATTGAATTTACGCGTTTCGCTTATGTTGCTCGTTTTTCGGCCAGGTATAACTGATAGATCGATGACGACAGATAAAAAGTAACACGAGTTGATCACGATATCCGTTTACGCTGATAAAAGTTGATCTGTTGGACCTGCTGGAAGGCGTATCGAGAAATATTGATCGCCGCTCTCAAGGGATATCTCGATTACGATGAACTTCTTTTTGCAACGTCCAGAACGAAAATAGAACACAACGTTCGATATAACGCTTAACGTTTCTTTTCTTTATTTCTTTTATTTTTAAGATTTGCGCCGATGGTATCATGAGGTTGAGAGATAAAGAGGAAGCAACAGCCTTCGAACAATCTCTGTCTTTCGCGAGAGTGGATCTGGGATAAACAAAAGCGGCAAGATGTTGATAAAAGAATATCGAATACCGCTGCCTCTCACCGTCGAGGAGTATAGAATTGCTCAGCTTTACATGATAGCGGTAATTTAACATTACATTGCCATACATTGCGTTACAATTAGCCCTTCGTTACTCCTTATTTCGCATAACTCCTGTAGATTCCTTATAGGAACTGGAGGCAATTAAAGAGCGAACAATAAACGTTAAGTTTATTTTTCCAATGTATTTCTTATAGAAAAAATCTAGAGAAGAAAGTCAAGGAGCAGGCAGCGGTGTAGAGATTATAGAGAACGAGCCTTATAGCGATGGCCCAGGTGGAAACGGACAATATACCCATAAGATTTATCACGTGGGTAGTCATCTTCCAGAATGGTTCAAAAGTTTGCTGCCCAGATCCGCGTTGATCGCCAAAGAAGAAGCATGGAATGCTTACCCCTATACGAAGACCCGTTACACTTGCCCCTTCGTTGAAAAGTTTTCTATCGAAATAGAAACATACTATTTTCCCGACAATGGTTACCAAGAAAATGTCTTCAAGCTAAGCGGTAGCGATTTGAGAAATAGAATCGTAGGTATGTATTTATTTCTATGAAGTTTCAAGAAGGCAGGTCAGGTCATTTTCTATTAAGATATCGAGATCCATCGATTAAATAATTAAATTTCAGACGTAATTGATATCGTAAAAGATCAATACACGGGTGATTACGTGAAAGACGAGGATCCTAAATTATACGTGTCCCAAAAGACCGGTCGAGGACCTCTCACGGAATCATGGCTAGAGGAATACTGGGCTGACGTAAAAGTACGGATCTATCTTCTCGTATCTGTTTCTTTTCACTAATTTTTGCTTAAAGCGATCGATACTGATGCATTAAAACTGTCTTATCGTTTAGGGGAAACAACAACCGACTCCATCCGGAAAGTCTTTAATGTGCGCGTACAAGTTATGCCGTGTAGAGTTCCGATATTGGGGTGTGCAAACAAAATTAGAAAAGTTCATACACGATGTAGGTCAGTATCGTATATGAGCGCAACCGTTCCCTGTTTATTTCTTAAGGTCCAACTTCTAAAATTCTATATACCGTGAGATGTGACGGTGAAACGATTTCAGCCTTGAGGAAAACGATGGTTAGAGCTCACAGACAAGCCTGGGCCTGGCAAGACGAATGGAATGGTTTGACCATGGAGGATATTCGGAAAATCGAACGACAAACGCAATTGGCGTTGCAGAAGAGGATGGCTAATGCAGAAGGCGATGGGGAAGCAACAAACGACAATCAAGACAGGGCTGTTTCAAACACGACAATGACTCCTCAAGAGTCGAACGTTGCTACGACATTGGCTGCCACGCTTGGGAGCATCGAGAAAAACGAAGATCCTCAAAGTCCCCCAAGTGCCAGAAAATCGACCGATATACCTAACACAGCTGGTAGTTCAGAGGGTGATGTTAGCCCCGAAGATTCACCGACCGAAGTACCCGACCTTAGGTAAAAATAGAAGTAAAATCAGGAAGTAGTTTATTTATATGTATAACTTTCCTCCTTTCGTTTGCAGTTTATTTAATGCGATGAAATTTGTTCCAGAAATGCTCCTACTGAAGAGAAAACAGACGCTAAAAAGGGATGGAAGAAGAACAAGATGAGTTCGCCGTGTTCGAACAAAAGTTTCGATATGCAGATAGCGAATTGGCGCATGGAAAGTATCGTAAGAGAATCCGAATCTGGTAGCGAAGATGAGTTTTTTGACTGTCAAGGTAAAAGATCGACTTCTTTTCGTGCAGCATGTAAATAGTCTTTCTAAAAAATTTACATATTCATAATACTATCATTTGGCTAATAACTAAACCATGAAACAGATGCTTTGGCGAATTTCTTTAGACACTGTTTTTGTATGTTTTCTTTTGTTAAAAACAGATTAAATAAACAAATAAGAAATTTATTAAAAATAAATAGGAATGTGTCTGGTAGAAATTCGCATTTTGCAAAGTAGAAAATACAGCATGATGATTGGTAATAACATTTTCTGTTTTTTTATATGTGTACCCTCTCTGTTCTTTTATGTCGCATTCCACACTGCAGCTGGGTTCATTATACCTATTATACGCGAAGGTAGGACACGTAGATAGTGTTGAATTCTTAGAACTACAGACATTTGAATATGTTTTTTCGGAAACGTAATAAATGATCGGATAAAAGATCGCAACATTGATACTAGTGTCGGTACTCTCGGTATAAGTTTAGGAACATTGCGTAATTGCATTCATGCCTTTGTAGACCGAAACAAGATGTACTTGTTGCTTACGGAGATTTACACTTACAAGAAACTCTGACTAATTACATAACATACAGATCGTCATACATAACATCGAGCATGGAGGTTCTCAAGAAGCAGTTTATCACAGCATGAAATAGCATGGCCATGTAGATTACAAAAATAAATGCTTTTCTTATTGTTAAACTTTTTCAAATATTAACAGTAAATATCATTGTGAAATGATTGTATTAAATAAAATAAATAGTAATACATTCATATTTCTAATATATTTCTACTACCACTTTGTACCTTGTGACGCTTAATCCGAAAAAGGGAAACACCCCTGATTAATAATATTCTATTCCTGCCTTAACACGAGTCAGAGATGCTTAAAAAGGCAGGATGCATAAGCAATGTTAAAATTTCTGATTATACAGAGGGCTTTGGAGATAGCACTTCATTATCTAAATGGAGTTCTTTGGATCTTCTAGCAGAAGAGGAGGACAATACGTTCACTTCGCCTACCATGGTAAACAAAGAAGGTAAATAATGATTGATAATGTAAATGCTTATCCTTTTCCTGGTTATTACTAAAATTTATTTCAATATTTATTTATAGACGACACGATATTTTCACCTTCGTACCTGCAACGTATGGCTAGTGAACGTAGCAGTAAAAGGTTACAAATCTCTACGTCAGCCAGCATCGATGCCTCGTATCCGGCTTCACCTCAACATTCGCCAACTCATCAACCATGCAAAACTACTGTCCTTCTTATTGTGATGCATGCTGGCAGTGTACTAGGTAAATGCCATAAATAATCGCTTAAATTCATCACTAATTCATAAAAGCGAACCACTAATTGTGAATCACTACTCACAAAAGAATATCTTTTAGATGCGAACGTTGACTTGACGGCGAAAAAATCGGACATTACAACTTTCAAAGGAGCCTTTGAGTCAGTCATGAGACAACACTATCCCAGTATGGTTGGACACGTGGCCATTAAATTTGTTTCTTGTCCATCTATTTGTACCGAAGGTCTTGGTATTTTATCGAGGTAAAAGCGACGTGATTAGATTAGAAATTTACTTTTATCTATGCCTTATCACTATCTTTATCTCTCTGTAAAATCTCCATCTATTCGACACATGTTATTTCAGCCTAAGTCCTTATAGTTTTGATGTGTCGCCCTCGTCTATGGATGCTCCTCAAGTCACACACGATACTATTCCTATCGGTGCTATACCTTTGCTCGCTAGTTCAACTCCTGAATATCAGGACACCGTATCACGAGTTATAGCTGGAGCAAACCAAGTTTATCACGACTTTATCAAGAGCGACGAGGGTCGAGGTTTCACGGGGCAAATTTGCTTTATTGGAGATTCAGTAGGAGCGATTTTAACATATGACGCTTTGTGTAGATCAGCTCACTCTAGACATAATAGCGAGAACAATATTTTGGATAATCAGGGCATTGAAAATAGCACGAATGCCGAAGATGGCAAACACCTGACTGCACCTTCTCCTAGAAGGAAATCTTCTAGTATAAGGTGAAGAATTATAGCTCAATTCGTATCCATATACATGTACATATGCTGTGATATTGGGAAATTAACATATGTTATTTTTTTAGTGATACCCCCTCACATTGTAAATTGGATTTCGAAGTAGGAGAATTTTTCATGTTTGGTAGTCCACTTGCTCTGGTATTGGCGTATAGAAAAATTTCCTCGGATAAAACTAGTAATATAAGAAGACCGTTGGTGAATCAGGTGTATAATTTATTCCATCCTACTGAACCTGTAGCCGCTAGATTAGAACCACTGATTTCTGCAAGGTTTTCTCTTCTTCCACCCGTGAACGTGGCTCGATATCAAAAGTATCCATTAGGAAACGGACAGCCTTATCATTTGTGTATGTATTATACGTCTTAGATGTAATTTTGTGTAGCTTATAATTATTACAAATCGTTGAATATTTTCAGTGGAAGCTATTCAGACTAATCCACAATTGTTTACGGATGGATTGAATATCCCAAATATGTCAATGTCCCATTTAAGACGGCTGTCCGATATATCGATTCACAGTACGATGTCTGGTGTGGTTGAAAATGTTCCTTTAAAAGTAGTATCTAATTGTAAGTAAAGAATTAATCATATTAACGATAATAAAGAATATTGACGTATTATGCTTACTTGCGACGATTTGTTACAGTAACGCAAAAATGGTGGGGTACAAAGAGATTAGATTACGCTCTCTATTGCCCAGAGGGTTTAGCCAATTTTCCCACGAACTCTTTACCTCAAATTTTTCACGCTAGCTATTGGGAGTCACTTGATGTTATTGCATTTATTCTGCGACAATTAGGCAGATTTGATTTATCATTACTCACAAACGAGGAGAAAGAATTATCTTGTTTCCGTCCAGGTCAACCTAGAGAAAAGTGGAATAAGAAACGTACTTCCGTTAAACTTAAGGTAATGTGAGATAACGAAGGAATTATTAATACGAATGTTTGATTTTTCATTTGCTGCTTCAGAATGTCGCTGCCAATCATAGAGCAAATGACGTAATTGTTAAAGAAGGAACACCACAAATCCTGATTGCTAGATTTATGTATGGTCCAATTGACGTTATTGCTTTAACAGGTATGTCAAACATAATATGCATATGTGCTAGTATTACATACATGTTTTTCAAGTGATTTCAACTAATATGATTAATTCTCGCAGGCGAGAAAGTGGACATTCACATTATGAAAGATGCTCCAGCAGGGGAATGGACGCATTTATCAACTGAAGTAACTGATAAAAATGGTAGAATAACATATAAAATACCCGATGATAAAGCATTGGAACATGGACTTTACCCAATTAAAATGATTGTTAGGTAATATTAGTCAACCAGAATTAAAAAATTTTTATCAGAATATATCTAAAATATAATTTTTGGCTCTCAGGGGTGATCATACATCCGTAGACTTTTTCTTGGCTGTGATTCCACCAAAAACAGAGTGCGTGGTATTTAGTATAGATGGTTCGTTTACTGCGAGTATGTCCGTTAGCGGGAAAGACCCGAAAGTTAGAGCTGGAGCTGTTGATGTCGTCAGGTATATTTTAAGTCATACACATCTGCTTGTACGTCTAATTCTTGGCCCGATGGTTAACATGATTATGGTTCTGATTAGGCATTGGCAAGAACTGGGATATTTAATTATATATATTACTGCAAGACCTGATATGCAACAGCAGAAAGTCGTTTCCTGGTTGTCTCAACACAACTTCCCTCATGGTCTTGTGTCCTTTGCAGATGGTCTTTCGACAGATCCACTTGGTCATAAAGCTGCGTACTTACATAAACTCATACAGGTGATTAGCTACTTGAAATCGATATTCGAATGATTCGATATTGTTCGCAACGATATTAAAACGATACTCTTTTCTATTCAGGAACACGGTGTAATAATTCATTACGCATACGGCAGTAGTAAGGATATCAGTGTTTACACGGCGATTAATCTTAAACAAAATCAAATATTCATCATTGGGAAAGTATCAAAGAAGTACCACTCCTTGGCAACGATCCTTCATGATGGTTATGCTGCTCATTTGAGTATGCTACAGGCGCACGGAGGCTCGAGACCTGCTCAGGGTAATGCACGTATGGTGATCCCAAGAGGTCAGTTCGGTTTACCCGGACAAAATGCTTCTCTACGACGAAGAAGGTAAGCTATCTATTCTGCGATGGAAATAATTTGATGTGAATACTGTGTTCGATTGCTTACACCTCGCCGTGATGTGGGAATTTTTAAGGTAATAATTCTTACAACCCTTGCTATCCTCGACGTTCAGATGTTTTGGTTGCTGCAGAATGGTGGAAGTGTATAAATGTTGTCCCTTAGAGAGAAGAATGCAGAATGGGCGTAAGGCATTTCGGAGAATAATAAGAACTCTATCGTCTGTATATAGATAATGCTGTATTTTTATAGCTCTACATACTGTGATCAGTATGAAATTTTAAGCAAAGGTAGTTGTTTCAGAGGCGATCAATGACGCGTGCGATCTTCGTTTTTAAATCGCACCCATCAATGTTTACTAAAACCCCAATTTATATCGAGAGATTTCCCTATAAAACAATCGTAACTACGAAAACAAGGTACATACATAGAATAATCTTAATAGTCTTGATACGGCATAATCCATGAGAGTTTCAACAAACGATATAGACCAAAAAATAGTTTTAAAAGTTTCACTTTTGTTCATCATTAGTAATATCAGGGATTCATTAGTCTATATCGTATGTTTGTGTACAGGAATCATCGTAAATACTCTGCTTTGCATATATGCGATTTGCTCTCAACTTAATTTCAGCACAAAAGATATTTTTCTAGTTCACATTAATAATTTAACCGTTCTTGCACATCTGTACAGTACTTCATCATTAATATCTATCACTTTTAATTTTCCTTTTACTTGTATTTCTTCTCCTTCTTGTATTATATTGGTCTTGGATTTGCAAAGGGAGAGATTATATCTTTTGATGAATTTTATTCCAACTTGAAATCACTAATAATGGTACTTTGTACCTATTGGAGCAACGAAAATTCTTGTTTCTTAATGTTGGAGCGACGGACAATTTGTCCCCATAACTTTTAATATATCTCCAAGATTTCTGTTTTAGCTGCTAGTTAAAAGGTTTGAACGGTGTCTAAAGCTTATCAGTTTCTTAATTACAGGTACCTGTTATGAAGATACGTTACGCGGCGTAGTTGATATCTCGTACTCTCGGCAAGAGCCGCCACCATTCTACGCTCAAACTTAATGTTTTATCTATCAACCATACACATGTCCAGAATTTGTGGTTAATCAACTATGAGTGTCTAGATGTACACAGAATTAAAAAGTTTTTTCGTTAACTCCCGAAAATGGTCTGATCTCACTTTAGCGACCAAGGTAAACTAGAGCCCCTTACCGCTTGAAATTTGTTAGGTGAATGTCTGTGTTACAATGAACATCAAGCTAGATCCACCACAGATGACGCACGAATTATAATATTAATTATGCAGATACTCTATATTTACAAAAATTTATATTTAATTTTAATCGCTAGCAAAATTACTTTCAAGTAATCCTTTATTTTTGTAGATTTCTTATCCACTATTTAAAATTTGGAAAATTATTTTACAGTTAAACCACTTGTTTAACTTAGCGAATTATACGAATAATTTCAAATTTAGTGCATTATCTTTGGTAGCATTTATATTTTTGATGCTATACTTCTAGAACGTATCGTGTGTTCCCATTTGCTGGTTGATCAGGCTATAATCTTGCTTGTACAAGAGATGAACAGCACGATTGAACATGTGATAGAACTAAAGCTCTGACACGATGCACGACTATTATATGTGAATGCCGTCTTAAAAAAATACCACAACTCACGGACATACGGTGTATTACTAAATAGAGAGTCACGCGTTTTACAAATGTTTCTTAAATATGCTTTATGACATGATATATTCAATTCTCATTTTTAGCTGTGTATTTAACCCTCGCAAATGGAGCGGATATGCAGAACCTGCAACGATTAATATAACTTTTTACGTGCTCGAAGCCAGTCGGTTTTAATCCTGCTAATCCCCTTAGAAGATTAAACTGAACTGACTCTTTCTACTTCATAATATTTTTTGTTGTACCATCTCTGTATTAAAGTAACTACCATTGTGGAATACTCATTCAAAGATATTTCTAATGACTTGTAATAATTTATTATATTACAATATGATTGACATTAATCATAATACACCGTTACAATTGATACAAAGAATCATGTCCACAATGGATGATGCGTTTAGACACGTGTATTTATTTGTTCATTTAAGGAATGAGCGATTAATCCATTATCTGCATCATTGTCATTGCAGACGGGATAGCTGTTCGTCCTCATCGTCATTCGATCACTCACTAATGCTTCTTGTTCATGGAACTGTTACATTTATATCACGCTTTCAGTATGAATATCTAAACACACCGCTAACTCTACTACGCTGCTAATCCATGTCCTCATCTGCTTCCATGATCGACGATCTTGACTAATCGGTGCAGTATGTTTCTTGCGATTATGCTGCGGTTCAAGAGATTTCTCACCATGACTTTTATATACGTACATTAGTTATAGTCTCTTAGACGGTAGCGAATCCAGCTGTACGTATAAATAGTAATGTTTAATAAGAACAGAAGAGAATATAATTATGTAGAATCGGTGAGATGAATGTCAATAGAAACATTATATTATAGAACTTCAATTAACATCGTGACTTAACACGATTCATTGAGGAACTTTTATAAGTAAAAAATAACTGTTGATTCTTTAGGCATGACTCATGAACCCTGCAACTTATAGAGAACTAAACTCGTTTGACGCTTATTCCATTTCTAACTTATGGTGTTTTTATCTCTCTTTAATATCGTGAGGTATTGAAGGAATCACGCTGATCAAAATAATTTTGCTGTTATGTACCTAAATTTGTTCTCTTCTTTGAAAAATTTTGCAATCTTTTATTCTCAAAATTTGATCAGTGTACCAAATAAACGCCTCAAATTAATTAACCCTAGGCATATTGCCTATATAGATCTTACATTTGTTTTACAACATTTTATCATGTACCATTTATTAATCAGTAACAAATGATAGCTCTTTTAGGTTGGCGAAGCGTGCTGTATCGCAACCAACGCCAGGTAAAGGGATACATCCATTGGAACGATCAACAAGCGTTGGGCCTTCAATCTCATCGCACACTGCGTCAACCAGATCTACGGCACCAGAGAAACTCTGACGATTCGCACGCTGCCGGTCGTTCTTCGAAACCCGGCATTAGTTCTACATGTGTATATCTATATTTAACTGTCAAACTGTACGAGGATAGTTCGGAGAGGAAGTCCTCGTATATTTCGACCGACACGTGCTCAACAATCTAAAGAAGATAATTCTACTTTGTTACTCCGCCTTTTTATATCCTCTCTGTATACCTATTGTAAATTTTGAAAACGCTACTCGATACAATGAATCTATGTTGTATAAAGCGCGATACAAACTGTATAGACTTCCCCACATCCTGTACGAAGGAGGAACTTTCTAATCGAGAAAAAATATGGTTTGAAGGTACGAGGACTTTGTCTTTTTGTCCCTTTTAATGGTTATTGTATCATCTACCATTTTCAAACGCGATGCGATTGATTTTTTTACCGATTTACTATTAGAGCTTTTTTCTAGCAATCTTTCCACGTGAAATTGACACCAGCATCTTCTGCAAAATGCGATCGAGCACGATCAAAATTTTTGATAACGTAGTTCGAGGAGACACGAATCGAGTCTAGTTCCTAAAAGAATGTAGATCCTCACCTCGGAGGAAAGCGGTTTCCTAGAGAAAAAAAGCGCTGTCTTCTTTCAACGTTTTTTTCCACCGTTTTATTTTAAGCCGTTTCGCGAATCTTATTCGTTGGTCTTCGTTCGAATCTCAGAAATGTATCCGCGAATTATATATATATATATATATACAATCATGTTTTACCTAGTTGAAACTAATATCATTGCTCTAATCGTAGCTCGTAAGGCATAAAATGAAAAAAAGCAGAAGACAGATCAAGATTGGTTGAAATTGTTACTTGAATCTTCTTCGTTGTTATCGAAAGAAAACTGACATTGATCGTATTTCTAACCGTTAGGAGTAAATTAGCTTGTAAAATTACCCTGTTATTATAGAAACTCTAATCATTGCCAAGAGTTGCTAGATATAGTAATACACGCGTAATGTTGCGCCCAAGTTCCTTCGGTGCTATGTTGTTTTCAACTATTCATATCGATTTGTAAGAACAGAAGGGAAGAAAATGCATTTAATATATTTTCCAATCGATTGCAAAATATATTAAAAAAGCAAACATGAAAAACATGAAAAAATAAAAAAAACACAAACACGTTTTGTATGTTGTCTATCGAAAAGTATCGAGAGTACGAATAGAGTATATCCTCCGATAAACGTTGGTACAAAGACACTTCCCTCTTAATTGCTATAGTTCCATGTCGTTGTAGACAGCGATATATGTAAATACGTCAAAGTGTATATAAATAAGTATCGCTGTAAAATGTGCATGGATAAAAATATTTAGGCTGTACGCAAATATTGATTTATCAAATAGTGCTACGTGCTTCGTCAACGAAAGTATCGTCCCCAGATAATAATAAAAGTATAATAGTTTCATCGACGAGAATGACATAGCTCGATGACGAAGATCGTAGACGTCAGTTACCGAATATGTTCTCGAAGATTGTGCGCTTAAATATTTGTAATTAGATGATTAATTATCATGTCCGGTTTCAGTCGAAGAATATTTAATTTTGTAATCGATAACTAGTCCAAATATTGCGTCGCTTAATCTACTGTTGCAATTAATTACTACGATAGGTAATCTGCGTTGGAGGAAAAAATCAGTGGATCGATACAAGCAATGAATTTAAAATGAAAGTGATACAAGTCGATTCGTTGAATCTCATATTAAATAATGAATCCTACTTTTTAAAAATTTTCTTTAAACGAATGGTTTGATATCTGACAAGGTTAGATCAATAGAAGAATAATTAATGAAACTCTTTGTTGTGCCATCATTGTTCCTTGATTGTCTCAGTAATAATAGTATATAATTGATCGAGGATCTGCCATTGATCTATTCCTGACATTAATAGGAAATTCACGTATATTGTGTGAAATTCACGTGTATAGTGCTCTATTCATCGCAACTGGAGAAAATCAATTAATATTTCAACCGAAGTATCGACTGTTTATATTATTGTAATGAGATATGAATATAGTTCTGTATATGGGTATACCGTATAGGTGTACAAGTGTACATCTGTAACAGAGTGATCGTGTATATGTATATATACGTATGTACATATAACTGTGTATATGTATATATAGGGTGTTTCAGAAATATACAACTTTTTAGATCGTCGACGAATTGTTAGAAGTTGTAACAGAAAGGTGTTACGAAGATAGATTTATTCTAGGTTCGTAGATCTCGATCGTTTTTTGCATTATTAATTCAATACGGACAAAATTTTAGAGATTGTTTTACGAATGTTGAGAATGTTATTTATTTTCAGAAACCGAATATAAGTCGTGTCAGACTAACTTGTAAAGTTACTCGCGAAATACCCTTTATATGTATGTATACGATGCATAAATGTTTAAGATATACATAAATATATATATATATATATATTTATTCTTAGGCATAAGGATTGCGAAATGATATTTTACTTATATAGGTGAATTATTGTCACTGGTAACAAGAATTATATTTTTTTTAGCATAACTTAAATGACACATTGTAATAACTAATCGAGAGTCATTGTTTTATATTATGCGACCTTACTCTAATTGGAATAATTATTTCATATACTGTTGGCTCATGATTTTTTAAATCAATATCAGCGGAAAATGACTTCAATTTCGGATAGAAAGCCTGGCTGGTAAAATTGTATTCCACTTTCGTCATTGGATATTACAATAAATTATCAATCATTGTCGTTTAAAAATTGTCTACCTTCATTTCCTCTGTAATATAATTTTCGCATTAATTTTACGTTTACATATACATAAATACGTTATAAACATTTAATTATAAGAGATATACAAGGTGAAAAAAAGAGTTTATGATTTTTAGGATAGATAATACTCACCAAATTATGAAAAAAATCCTAATAAACACGGGTCGAAAAATTAATAGTTTCCAAGCTATGAAGAATTTTTTGTTTTGGTTGAAACGAGTAACTCTCGTTTTGGGAGCTATGAAAACATTTTAACTCTTTTTTGTTTTATCCTGATAATAATTAATTCTGCTATCCAAATTTATATTTAAACAGAATTTGCATCTGCGCATGCGTAGTACTCGAATGAATTTTTTATCATGCTTCGATCAGAGTAGTAGCGATATTTGTAAACGTCAACTTACTCTGTGTTGTTTTGTATTATCTGTTTTCGTATAATTTGACTATAAAATAGTATTTAATTATAAAAGAAAGACATGGAGAATCGAAGTCCAACCATGAGTATAAAATTAAAAATTAGGAACAGTGCTAATAAACTTAGACACAGTTCTCCGAAATTGCAAGAGGTGTTGCGAGAGGTTAGCCATCTGATATTCTCAATTTTGTAATTCTGTAAATTTAAGATTAATAAAATTCATATGTAATCCAATATAAAGCTTTGTCAATTGTGTCGTATTCCAACAAAAAGTGCAACAAAATTTAATTTTAGAGATGTCGAGAAAGAATGAGAGAGAAACGTGGACAATTATTTAATAAACGTAGATTTGGTTTGGAAAGTAATTCGAGAGATGTACAAGATACGTTGACTGAAATCGTACGTAAAGAATTTAATAATCTCGTAACTAGAGATCTTGGTCCAGATTTTTTTGACAATACATCATTTCTTAATGAATTGCTTCATCAAGAAGAAGAATTAGAAAATGAAATACTCAGTGAAGAAGGTGAAATTAATAATTTTAATTGTTACTCTATATAGCAAATTGTAATGTTTATCTGTTATTTATAGAACAGTGGATATTACAAGAATATGAAAAAATGACACAAGAAGAAATTGAAATGTTAGCTCTCACTGCAGATGAACAAGACAAAGAAGTTATTTGTCCTATATGTCAGAAATCTAATTTAACACAAAAACAAAATAAAGTAACTTGTATATCTTGTGATTTTGCATTGAACAATTGTATCAATGTAAAGGAAGTAGGATATCGTATTAATAACTGTGTGAATAACCATTCTGCACATTGTAGAAAAATACCTAGCTTTTTTCCTCTATCTGAGAACAATAAGATATCCTTGTATCTAGTTTGTGACGAATGTTCCACGTGGGTATCAATAATATAAGTTTTGATTCCCTCTTTAATTACCAAAAGATTTCAAGAATAATACAATCACTGAAAAGAACTATATTTTTTTATATAATCAATGTCCAATTTAAGTTTTTAATAATAATCCCTTAATATATAATACACTTGATGGACATTTGAATGAAACTTAATGCTGGATATCAGACTAATATCCAGAAAAGAATTTAGATAATAAAATGCTTCTTTTTAAATAAAATGTTAGAAATAAAAAAAAAAACATGAATAAAAAATTAATAATATTTAATGTTAAGCTCATAGGAGAGAGAAAAAGTAAAATTTAATTTCTTTTAAGGTAATCAGAATAACAATACATGGATTTTTATAAGATTATATGATACATATTGTACAAAAAACATCCCCCTTTGTTGATTTCTTTATATTATTTATCACTTATACATACACAATGTAAAGTTAAATAAAAAACAACTGCATATTGTAAAAATTAATTGAACAGGTATTTGCAAAATGTAAAATTTATACTTTTACAATCTTTAAAACAACTTTGAAAGTTCTTAAAGATTCTTCACCGCTCACATTTTGCTATATACAATTGATATTAAAGCTAACAATATTACAATATGCAGAAGTCTTTTATAGCTTAAGCCCTAATTGTTGAATTCTTTTATAAATGATTTGTACATTATCACATGAAATTTCGTATTAAAAACTTCATATTTAATAACATTAATAGTATATAATAAACTTGTAATTTGTGAGCAACCCATTTTTTTTTTTACTTCATATGCGTTTAATTATCTGCAATATAAACTTTTTATCCTTTCAAAGTTATTACTATGCAAGTATCAACAGCTGTATTATTCATCATAGAATACAAGATCGAACTTGGAAATATTTAGTTTTAAACTGCAGTTTTCACGCTAAAAGATTAATCAGATATTTTCAACAATTTATGTTTCTTACTCCAGTCTCTTGTTATAATTTCATGGCACCGATTTCATCTAGGTATACTCAAGTATATATTTTCAAGTAACATAAAAAAATGTAATTAATTACTTGACATTAATTATAAATGATTCTTTATTATTCGTCGATCTTAACAAAAGACTTTTTAAAAGTAAACGATTTTTTGACGAAAGTTATTTATATTTCAACTATTATAAAAATATACCAACAGTGTAACATATAATTAAGTCCGCAATATAGTTTTACGAATATATTTATCTTAAAAATAGTAAGAAACGATATCTAAAAAGAAAGAGAATAATTTCCAAAGATAATGATTTCCTTTTCTTTAGCATTATCATAAACGACGTATTTAGATAAAAACAAGCATAGTAAAAATATAATGGAATGGTTTGCTCTACACATTTTTCCTTCCTTTTTTTATGTTTGTATGATCAAGTATTACAATGAATTTAATGAAGCATCGAGAAGAAAAAAGAAAGGAATTTATCGCAAAAATCTGTTATCGCAATTTATGAAAATGTAAAGTTATATATAATTCTTTTCTTAATGCTGAGTGAACATAAACGTAACGCATATAATATAATTACCTAATAAATACGAATGTCCTTTCTCATTTTTTATAATATTTTATGCGAACATATGAACAATTGCGATAACCGCTATAAAAAAAGGATGTTCAAATCTCAACGTGTTCCAAATTTGTAACAGTCTATATATCATAATATATATTTTGTTAAATGTTTGCGAGTAAATTCATGTACATCTTTGTATACTCTTTTAACAGTTAATTATTAAATTTTATGGTCACAATTTTGAGAAGGATAGGGAAAAATTGCACTTTAAGTTCTTTCCATTCTCAACCGCAATCGTTGCAAAAGGAAATCTGAAAGTCTACTACTGTAAAAAAGAATCGTCTTAAGAATTTTCACGTAAGTTTCTCTCCTAAATTGGCTTACTGCTACGGTAACTGCTTTTCTTTCGCACATTCTTTCGAAGGTCTAAGCAAATCACGTTTCGCGACTTATTCGCATATTATAATTGGTCACTGAGTTGATCGTCGCCGTTCCGTGCGATTAACTGCTGCGAGTGCTTCTTCGGGCAGGCGACCAGGATCTGATAGAATATCAGTGGCAGTACACAGATATCTTAGGGAGTTCAGAACGGCTACAATTGAAGACAAGGAATGATTAATAATTAAAAATGATTAATAATTCCGTGTATTTATAAATGTAACTTATTAATATTAATACTTTATTATGCCACTGCTAATGTTTTGTTGTAAAAGATACGAACCTGGTCTGAGATCAACGAGTGAGCAATGTTGCTCGACCCATAATATTGTACTTCTATATAGATCTTCAATACTCGCGGTGGATACCGAGGTATTGAAAGAAATCATTAGAGGCTCAAGCAATACACTGAACTAATCATTTTCTAAGGAAATGTATAACATATGTTCACGAACGAGAACAGAGAAAAAAAACATAAAAAGTGTTTTAAAAAGGATACGATCCAAAATTTCCAATTCTCCCGTGTACGCGTGCGTACATACTCATCGAACATTTCTTTCATTTTATTCGTTCTGTGTCTAGAAATTGGAGCGCCCGTTGCAGGAAGCATGGATTGACAATTACTGTAACAAAGTGTTCAATATATAAGTTTTATATAACGATTTAAAAGAAATAATATTAATTGTTGTCTTTTTTAATTTCCTTATTACCTAATAGACGTATTAAGGCACTCGATTTGATGTCTTAAAGTATCCATCTCCTCCTTCAACTGATTTCTCTCCGCCCTTAACTGCCTAATATAATCTGCTCCTTTTTGCAGCATAGCGGCTTTGCTCATCTTCGTATTCGGATTTTGATTAAGCTGCGGTATCAAATTGTGCAGCATGTCAAATCCATTTTTAATATTATATCTACGTTTTTGTTCCGCATGAATGTGGCCGACTCGTCTTTGTTCTTTGTATTGTCCCCGTTCTGATTCACCTTTTATGTAACCTCTACTCGGTGACAATGGGCTTCCTATACTCATCGGACTGTGCAAAGGACTGAGGTTTAACCCTTGAGGACTGTGCGCGTTAGAACTATCCTTTGGTGACCCGGGACTATTTTGTGACTGATGCGCTTGGGTGTTTGTATTTAATAGCATTTGTTGGCTGCAAGTAGTCTGTTGCATTGCCTAATATGCAACATACAGTTGAACACGTCATATAATATTATACAAGCTGAAGATTTATTATCGTCGGTATTAATGTTACGTAATATAATATCTTTATGTGACTTATTATTTAAGTCCTCGTGGTTCAAACTAAAGAGTCTCATCTACTATGTATGCTATTATAGCGTAAAAACGTTGGGTCAATTTTATGAATATTAGAGAGTACCCTCTTCTTGAATGACACTGATTTAAATAACTTTTGATTTCGAAATAAGATGCAATAAAAAATATACCTGTTGTTGCGGTTGCACTTGCATCGTAGATGTTTGCATGGTTTGGACAGTGACCGGCGTTGTAATATGGTGGGTGGTTGTTACCTGCGTAGGCGAAGCTGAAGGTGGAAACATAGGTAAGATGTGTTTCATAGTAGTAGTTGTTTGGGTCACTGTCGGCATTACATTATCAGCCGTCATATTCATTGTGTGTACACCAGATGTGTCTATGTAACGATATTGAAGCTCTCATAATATTCTTTATCGACAAAATATATAATACCGTGTGATCGATTTCTCAATAATTTGTGCGTCATGTCGCCATTAAATGATTTATAAAATATAGAGAAAAGCCGTACAAAGATTACGTTTCTTAAAATACATACTATTCGTGAGTAACTGTGCGAGCAAAACATTGTTATTTAGATTTAGAGCGGGATCGCTCGCCGCTGATACTAATGGTGGCGGATGGATTCTTGATGCGGTTAAGGACGAACTACTTCGAGACCTATTCTTTGCTTTCATCTGATACTGAAACAGAAAACATTTTCGTGATTTCATTATAAATTTGTTTAACTTCCTATGCTTCGTATATGATAAAGGAAATGGAAAAAATTGATTTATATTTCATATGGTATTATTGTAGCTTATGTATAAACCTTGGGTACGGCAAAAACTTCCTCTTTCTCCGAATTGGACGCGGCAGGTTGCGGTAACAATTTCGTAGGTTGTACGGTCGGCGTAGTAAGATCCAAACCGGAGGGTCTGCACTGTAACAGTATCGGTGATTGCGACGGTTGCTCCGCGGAAACCGATACGACTTGTTGCGGTGGGTGTGTCTGAAAAATATCACGATAATCTGTTTTTATCGCTAATCACAGTCTCCCGCCTCGTTAATGCATTATTCAAATCGAACATCACGTTTCAATGAAACAAGACATATCACGTTGTATCTGTGAAATAAATACCTTGAAATTATTGGTGTTGAATTTGCATTGCTGCGCATTAAAGTTTTGCGGAAGTGTGGGAAACTTATAACACTGTTGCGGTTGAACGACTTTGTACGGTTTTGATGAGATCGGTGCGACCGGTGGTAGAGGCCTGATGCTCCTGTGTTGCGTCGACACTGTAGAATTTGTTTGTCCAAAAGTTTGCTGTACCGTTACCAGATTTTGAACATGAGCAGCGATAGGCGGGATTTGAGCAGACTGGTCGTTCAACGCTGGCATCTGCACTTGATTTTGAACCGGTGTTAATTGAACGGATTGGATCTCCATGGCGTAAGGTTGTTGCTGCGGAGCTTGTTGTTGTTGGTACGCTGAATTTTGTTGTTGCGCCGTTCGTTGATACGTTGATGTCCGTTGTTGCTGAGGTTGCTGGATCACTCGACTATTCCTCGAAGAAACTCTACTTGGTCGACTTTTTTCCCTGACAGGTTGACTGGTTGCAGCAGGTTCATAACTTTGTTGTATGGTACTATAATTCTCACTCAGAGTTCTATAACGTGCATGTAAAAGTTAAAATAGAATTTCATTGTAAAACATTCTAAGTAATGAACGATCGATGCTCACATATTATTCCTGAACGCATTCGTTGGCTCTGGCTGAGGTTGAGTATATATTTTTGCAGTGTATTGCAGATTCTGTATAGTACCTCCTTGTTCGTTCTGTGCTAACGCTGGCTGCTGTGAAGCTTGCTCATTCTTTGCTGCTGATTCTTGGCTCAGCTCGTTTATCTGATTCATAGGCGTCATTAAGTCGAGATCAGGATAGTTCGTGTTCAAGGTACTATTTCGAAACATGTCGTCCTCTTCCGGGACAGGGGGCAACTTCGAATTTAAAAATTCTAAAAGATTACGATTTATGAATATTATTGATTCGTTATTGTCCATACCTATAACACAGTGAATTTCACGTTGATCGGATACCTTGCAACGGTTCAAGAGTGTCCATAAAATCATCTAAATTTGGCTGGAGCGGTCCCAAGCTGGGTTGTATAAAATCCGCCAGACTAGCTCCACGCGCTACAATTACAAGCAACCGTATAAAATAAAGTTTATCGTGTCATCTGTTTCAATACGTGTACATTAACTATACTGTTCGCGTTGTTTCTTTCAACTTTTCTCCTTCATTCTTTCTATTACAACGCTCTAATTATCGACACACATATTATTCTCTTATCATCTCCGCCATCCTTATCGATCTTTCGCTTATTTTTGTTTTATATAATTTTATTTTTTAGCCAATTACCAATTTCTCTCGGATCGGGAAAGTATATTGGTTGATTTGAACTGATTGTCGAAAATAACGTATCAGTCATGAGCTCCATGTAATCTTCATCAACCATCATACTCTCTCCTCCTGGAGTCCCACTGGTCCCACCGTGTGTGCTGCCTGTACCTGCACCATAGTTGCCCGAGATGCCCAATCCGTTGCCCCAATCTAACACGTCCATCGATTCCATCTGAAACGATACCGCCATTTTCTACTATGAATAAGAAATACCAGTGGCTCTTAGAAATTTTGTAAAATTCAAATGTATTGAACGTTTCTATCTTTGGAAAAAATAAAAAGTTTATTTCACGATAAAGAAACTAAGGGAAATTACGATCTGAAACTCGACCTAATTGAAAGATACATTTGCTTGAAATTTGAAAAATTAATCGAGGCAAATGCAATAGCAATACGCCTATATTTAATTCTCAGTTTCATGCAAATTTAATCGTAGAAAATTTGTGACTCGTGGATCGAGGAATACCATCTCGGTGCCATCCTTGTTCGTCCAACCAAGGATTTTGTTCCGGTAGAACATACGCCATTTCTTGTACTCCGCAGTAACCGCAGCAAGTTTTCGCTTCCAGTATTTGCCCTCTAAGACTACCGCCTGATAAGAAACACATCTTTTAGATTTATGTACGTCGTTATCGAGTTGCAAAACTTTACAACTGCTATCGATCGTGTTCTTTCATTACAAAATACAGGCTGTCTCAAAATTAATTTCGCATAAATTAAAGAACATAAGAAAGCAATTGGCATTTTTACAGTGTGCGCTCTAACGTTGGTGAAAACTAATTTCTCTCTCTCTTTCTCTCTCTCTCTCTCTATCGATCTTTCAACGTCGTCCAGTTATTTTTAACGCAATTACAAAAATAATTCTCTGTAACCAGGAAGTTTAACAGACGTCGTTTAAACGATCCATTACCCTGCATTTACAAAGCACTTTTCGAATATACCGCTGATTCCTAGACTCAATTGCGATCTATTTTAAGTGGATTGTTTGACAGTCTCTGCTTTTAAACAGAGGAGAGCTGCTGTTTCGTTTGCAGGACACGCTCATTTTTCTAACTTCAAAGAAGATAACGACGGTTTTTTTCTTCTTTCAAGTAGTCGAGACGATAAAGAAAAATTGCTCGATTCCACTTTGAGACACTCTGCGCAAGATCGCCGCAAGAAAAATGCTCGACAAGCATCGAACACTTATCATTTCAGTGATAACTAAACGTACCTCGGGTTTATTATGAGTATCAACATCCAATGGAGACGCGAACTGGCACACCAGCGTGTTCTGCTTCAATATAACTGAAATGATACAAAGATAACTGAAACTCTCACTATAACATGCGTCTATCGCCGATTTTCTACCAAAAAAAAAAAAAAAAAAATCGGAAAAAATTCAATCTTTTAATTTTCTTATTTCACGATACAAATTTACCTTATCTTACGTCATCCGCTAATTCTTCCCTCTTTAAGAAAAAAAAAAAAAGATGAAATATCAAATATTAAAAAAGATATTCTTTATGATATAAATTTGCCTTACAACGAATTTAACAAGCTTTTTGTAGAAATAATAGAAAAATACATTACAATGAAAAATGATCCAAAGGAAGCAGCAATATCTGTTTCACCGGATTAAAAAAGAACAAAAATTGCAATCTCTGGTGATAACATGCAATTGGATTCGCGTACGTCGATTCAACGGAACCACGACTGATCGAATGCGCTTCTAAAGGTAGCACAATGATTTTGTAGCTACCGAAAGATCAATTTTTCCAAGAGAAGAACGTCGCGTCTTTTTATTTGAAAAGAAAAAGTTCATATACGAACCACGATGCGTGCTCCTTGGACGAACTTAATTGAGTCGACCACGCGAACGTTTGAAATGATTAGTTAGCTGCCCTTCGACCTACGGCCATGCTCGATATGCTCGTTGCATCGGAGAAGAGACGCAAGCGTCCCGATGCCGACTTTGCGGCGACGCATTTTGTAGCGCACTCGCGAAATAATTCTCGTAATCACTAACGACAGCAGGTACAAAGTCCTGCGATGCTGTCTCGATTGCGAACTAAAGTCGATGTCCCTCCGTTTCACGCCTCCAACTCGATCAAGTTTCCGTTTTGACTTTGCTCGTGCTGCACCTTTCCTATCCTTTTCCCTTGATGCACAAATTTCGTCCCGTTAATCGAATGAAACGACGTTCAAGCGAAAAGTTAAAACGATGTCGCGTTAAGAAAAGTATGTTCGATCGACTTACGGTGAGCATAAAAAATACAGAAGAGCGTAAACTTTGTAAAAAAAAAAAAAGAAGAAGAAGAAGAAGAAGAAGAAGAAAAGAAAAATTAGAGCGATTCGAAGAAATGGAGTTATGGTTTTAAAATAAATTTGCAAGAGTTTGCGGAATATTCTTACGAATAATAAAGTCGCAGATATTCGCTTCGAATGGAAAACAAAGATATGCAACAAACAAATTGTTATCGATCTCGATTGCGTATCGGGTCGAATGGAAAATATCACGTTTACTTATTTTCACTCGGCGATCGAACACGAATTGTACGTAAAATCTGCGAACGTTACGCTACGCGATTCTCAGCGTGAGCGAAGCGTCAACGAACGAGGAACCACTCGAGATTCTTTTCTTTTACATCAACTCGTCCGAAGCTAAGCTACGTAGAGCTCGCGCGATTTCCCGTGTCTCTCGATCTTACTACTGACCTCGTTTACTTTTAAATTTTGGCATTATCACCACGTGACGCAGTTTTATTTCTTTCTCGTTATTACATCTAATTGCAATTCTTTGCTCGATCGGTTGGTATTTTATTCGTTGATCGACGAGAAACAAGTAAATGAATATTTGTAAGGCTGAGGAGTGGACAATCGGGAACGCGGAGGCGGTGGATTTAAAAATAGCACTCGCGGCGATCGAAATGTCAGTGAACGAGATACGGTTTTGCGCTCGCTCGTGTCTCTTGCACAATTCAAGCGGATCGGTTTATTTAAAAGTACGTCTTCTCGTCTATGCGATCTCGACGCATATCGATGTATCATCCTTTCTTCGTTAAAATTAACTCGTCGACTAGTCTTAAATCTTAGTAACAAATACTACGAATCTTTATTTCTCTTAAAAAAAAAAAAAAAAAAAAAAAAAAAGAAAAGAAAGAAATTAAAAATAAGAATAATTCCTCGTTCGTTCGATAACGTAGCCACTAGCTTTATTTTACGTCACTGATCCAAAGATCTTAACTTGGATTTCTTTTTAATCACCTGCTCCGCTGAACTTTACCTCGATCGATTTCTCCGGTGCTTCGATTCCCAACGAACTTACTTTCTAACTTGGAACTTGTTTCGAAACTAATCCGAAATATTTAGGTCGAATATTATCGGAATCGGTCCCGTGTGATGCGAAAAGCCGTGTCGAGATTTCCCTAAAAATTGGAAGTTGGAAGCCGAACGGATGGAAGAAAGACGCAATATCGCGGCGACTAAGAATTTCGAATTTCCTGCTATGACGGTATCCACGAAACTGAAGTTTGCTCGAAAGTTTCGCAGGAACTTGCGAAGAAACCACGCGCGGTAGCCGCTGGCGGGGATTCTTTGTCACTGGCGTGTCACGTGCAAGATATTTCTTTATTTTATACGCCACCACGGCCTATCGTCTTATTTTCGCCACTGAATATCTTGAATCAATTTAATTTGGCTTTAGATTATGTCTTATCTCGCCCCACTCTTGTTTTTCGATCGTAACTGAAAAACCGTGACTGTCTTCCAAATTCTTTGCAGAATAAATTCCTGAATCTTTTTTTCAATCGTGCGATTCTCCAACCGACGGAAAATGATTTTCATCCTTATAGTCTAACTATACGTGGCTGACGTGCCTGGCTCTAACTGCCCCACATGTACCCGGTATATTTTTGCAAGCAAAAGATTTAACGAGGTAAAACCAAGTTGAAGCATCCAGTAGCGTATTTAGGAATATAGAAAATAGCGAGTTATTGTTTTCAGTTGTTTAGGAATGAAATTTGTATTTTAACACCGAACGAGGTGTAGAAAGTATTGGGTTGGAATTACCATGACGATGACAAAATCCGCAATCATTTAGTTGCCAATCCAATAGCAAAGTTATCGTTTACAGCGGTGTCTTGTAAATGAAATTACGGGACGATGATATTAAAATTTTATCTGTGATTGCCATCGAGGGATAAACAGCGCGATCGAACAGAGAAAATAGGTACATCGGGGCAGTGTAGTGTAAATTTCGAAAGAATTTCCCGCGTTACGAAAAGAGCAGTACGATACTAGTATCAATATCAAGACTTTCGTAATTTGAAATTTATCATGGTCCGGACGAGCAACGTTTTCATTTAAAATAGCAAACGATGGTTTCAGCGAACGAATAAAGCGGTTAACTCGAAGTGAAATAACGTTTGAGCGATTCTAAAGGTTTGCAAGTTTCGACTAACGCAAACAACGTTTCGATTCGAACGCTGAGAAAATTTTAATGGCTAAAAATAATTTCAAATACGATACGATTCCGATCGATAGGTTTTCGTAATCGGTATGGTCCGGATCGGTACGATTTAAGATGAAACTTAACGGTTTATTTAAACGGATGGAAAACACGAGGAACGTAAAATTCTAATTTCGTTGCAAAGAAGGAAGACTACAGAAGGTAAATAGGTGTGGAAAGTTTAAGTTTTCGAAAACGCCTTTTTTCTTTTCCCGGCTCATTCTCCGACGAACACTGTGACCCTCGAACCGTAACCGTTGACCATGACAAGTTAGCCGAGGGGGAAAAAGTTGTCGCTACGAGAAAAATAAAACTAACGATCGTCGTTATCACGGCGGCCTCGGGTTATCGCGCGAAACGATTGTTAAAGGCCTAAAGGTTAAAGCAAAATTTAAACTTGTTTCGAGGTGTAAATGTGTCTCGGGATTCGCCTACTATTTCCGGTTATATCGTCTGTACTTGTTTTATACATTTTTCGAAACGATCGAAGAATCCACGTCTTTCGTACAATTGGCGTTGCTTCGTCAAACATCCGCGTAACATCCTGATCGCTTAATTTCTGATCGTTTCAACGATCTTACTCGTATTAAACATACGTTATTCTTATATTTATAGTGCATCGACGGTCGTGGTTCTGCGTTCTGTTCACACGTGCGTTTCCTTACATTGCATGTGCCAGCACCTCCATATCACGTTGTTCAGTCTAATCTTGTCCTTCCATCTCAGCCTGATCCCTTTGAACCGATTCCACTTGGGCGATGTCAATTTCTGTCTGGAACAAATTCAAATGCCCATACGTCATACCACTGTAAACTGAAATTCCGAGCATTTGATCGACGAACCGCGTGCATTTTACAGCAGTTGGTCGTTTCGTTATACGAACGTTATTACAGAAAAGAAATGGGATATTCGTTGGACGAAGATGGAAGATAAATTTCACTCGCTGGACTTGGGAAACTTTCTAACAATAAAAAAAAAGAAAAAAAGAAAGAAAGAAAAGAAGAAGGAATACTATTTGGTCAGAGACGATGGAAAGAACGCAAGAGAAGTTGAACAATACGCGAAAGTGAAAATCCGCGAATCGATCGTAAAATGACTCAACCTAAAAGTTATTTACTCAAATCACCGTAAAAACAAGATATACCCGGAGAAACATCTTGAAACGAGCGAATGTAAATCGTCGGCAAACAGCTTGAAAACTTAAGACAAGACACGAAACGCAAACACAGAGTTTATCTGCTTTTGCGGAGTATAGTTGGAGCAAGTTGCCGTAGTAAGTCAGCGTCGTAGTAAAGTACTCGGCAGCTAATCGACGGAGCTTTGAAACATTCAGATAAGATTTCCAGGTCCAAGAAAGACTAATTAATCCTTATCGAGACGTTTCCTCGTAGTTTAACGCGGCTTTCGCCACGATGCAACGTTCTCAGCGAATCCAATGATTTAACGTTAGTCTCCCAAATGGAAAAATGGTGTCCTACATAGACGACCTACATAGACATTACGGTGATCTAAAAGTTTCGTGGATTACGCTATCTTTACGATATGATATTCTAACGACGTTCGATTCGCTAGCGGATTTATCGTCAAGGAAGCTACGTATGTTTGTTCGAACACGGTAAACACTTTCTCGTACTTATCCGAAGGCGGAGGAGCGGGCTAAATATAAGCGAGAAAGAACGAGCAGCGAATAGACGAGATAGAACGAACCGAAACACTGCGAATTTGGGTTTGGTAGATCGGAAACAACGATGACCTGTTCGCTGAAATATCCATGAGCCAGTCGAAGGAAATTGTTATTTTCACTAATGGAAAAACTGCTTACGCTATTCAATTTATGTTATCGATGAAATCCTGCGAGGCGTAAGTTACACAAGGCACGTTTTCTCATTTTACAGCACAAATCTGGTTCTTTGCATTTTTTAACGATTACGTTTCGATCCTTTGTCTTCCTTTTCTTTTCCGAGACAACGGGTATACGATTGCCATCCTGCGAGGAACAAGAATCGAACGATCTACGTAGGAATCTACTGTCGGAACAAGTTTTTCGTTATCAAAGTTCGCGGCGATGTAACATCGTCGAAAAGTCAACAGCTGGAAATGGTAGTAAGATTTCCACTAACGAGCGTTCGCGTTACTACGAGTGCCGCAGATATTCTTCCTTTCTTGGCATGGGACTCTGATCACCCGAGTCCACTGTCAGCATTTCATTTTTTTCGTAGATTAAATCGATTAGATAAGAGGAGAAATAAGGGCAGAGGCGACACACAGGCTGCAGCGAGTCTTTCCAACTTGTTATGTTTATGCAATTTATTTATATATTTCAATAATGGCATATCGAAGTTTCCAGCAACGAATTTATCAAAGTCAACAGATAAAATTATTTTTCATTTTTCATATATAATGTATATTATACGCGTGGTTGTTAAACGCTTGAATTTCTTCCGAGATGGTGATCGAATTACGCGAGAAAAATATCATAATCGTAATAATAATCAGAATTGTATAATACCTCTCAGAAAGATAAAATAATGTTTGTAGAAGAGTCGGAGCCGATTAGAAAATCGTCTTGGCTCGCTTCATCTTTAGAAAAGTTATCTGCCTGATCTCGATAAAGAGCTAAGATCGACGATATTAATTAAGAAAATTTTCCAAGGAAGATTCTCTATACGATAAAAATGGGATTAATTAAATGATCAAATAAAGAAAAAATTCGTTGTGTGTGGTTTAATATCTGAAAAAAAAAACCAATTTTATTCTCCCGATCCATCCATTTCGTCTTTTTATCAAGAATATAATATTTAGATTCGAATCTAAGTCGATTCCTTATCGATCGGACATTTGCTACGTGGAATTATCAAATTTAATTAGTCGGATCTCTCAAAATCTCATCAGCATAAATCTCCAGTTTCATGGAAACAGATATTTCCAACCGAACAACTCCACCTCAAAATCTTTTCAAACGTTAAATAATTTTCCCAAAAATGGATAAATTCTATCGTACAAGCGCGACGTCTGGATTTCTCTAGACTCTTAGCATCCGACGTAGCGGAATCTCATCATCCGCTATTAATACAACAATTAAATGGTTATCGCGTATTGGATGAGTGCAAAGAATGAATCGTCGAAAGCGTACGATAGCGAAATAACATCGAGGACTCGAGCCACTCGAACGCAAAGTCGTTTCTCGCGAAATCCACCTGTTTCTCTGTCTAAGCGTGATGAATACCATCGCGATTAATTAGCCGT
Source organism: Bombus terrestris (assembly GCF_910591885.1). Classification (NCBI taxonomy): domain Eukaryota; kingdom Metazoa; phylum Arthropoda; class Insecta; order Hymenoptera; family Apidae; genus Bombus; species Bombus terrestris. The sequence continues at coordinate 4,464,501 of NC_063271.1, read as the reverse complement.
GAGCATCTCGTTATCAGATAACGATTTATTTGTTCGTCGTACAGCCGATGACTCGATCTATCCGACGGAGAACAGCAAAGTCGATTATCATTCGTCGTTTTGTCGTGGAATTTCCCTATTTCTTCTTTAGATTCACCATCGAACGCTTCGAGTTTCTTGTTTTCAATTTCAACTCTTTTACAAAGTTGCGTAATGTCCAATACGTTGTTATCCAGTACTTTTTTTTTCATTTTTCGAGATACGCTGACATATTTGAAATTTCCTGTGCTTTTTATCTTTTAGGCGAAATTGTACGACACAAATTATCGTGCAATAATGACTAGACACGTTCGATCGAACGATGAAAAATAAAGACGATACAAGGAACGTAACAGATAAAATTTTAGATTTCTCGGTCATTTTAAAACGATAGATAAGGTAAACTTGAAAGTTACGTGTTTTTTTACAGATATTCTTCGCAGCAACATTTTTATTTTCATCGATCGACATCGCAATCGTCGCGTTGCGTATCGTAATCCTAGACTTCGTCGTTTGGCAACAATATTCGTTTTACAAATTTAAACGATCGATACTTGGACGCGGTATAAAGAAGAACAATGAAAATTCTACTACACGTTTGTAACGATTTTCTTATTAAATCTTGTTGGTTTACCAATTGAAAGATTATTATATCGAATACGACGCAACCAGAAAGAATCGGTGTACGAAGAATACCAGAAATAGGAGGAAAGTTGTTGAAGAAGAATTCAGGAAGAATTAGAACGACTTAAAGACGCTCTGTTGTAATCTTCCTAAATAATTTTTCAATGCATCGATCGTCTTATTTTAAGAACGTACAGTAGCAGCAAAACTTTTTAATTCTACGTACGACTGATAGTTCTTAGCATCTCGACTTGGCAAAACGACTCGTGAGATTCTTAAAGCTTCATCGATATTTTCATAGCAGTATTAACGTCGTACAAATTGCGCATTAGAGATTTTTTGAATAAAATTTGAATATCCGAGTGGTTTATAACTGGTGGCGATTGTAAAACGCGGGAACGTTTCAACTGGGAAATGAATTCGATACGAGAACGCGTAATCTTCTCGTCGTAAATAATCACGTGTTTGTAACCGTGTTCCATTTGATGATGCGTGTTCACGCATTGAAGCAAAATTCCAAATTGCTCGAGTCGAGAGATTTATGCTCCCCCAATTACGTCATTGTTATAACGAGACGCGCCATTATCTATGATACAAAAATACGAATTTTATCTATGATAGAAAAAAGAGCGAAGATCTCCTAAAAATTCATCATCTCCGGTGACTCGTATCGCTGTAGGCTTAGTACGGATCACGAAAGTTTGTCACATGTTCGTATATATCGAATTACACGAATCATCAGGTTCACTCACGTGACTGTTCGGTAAGATGCGTTGTTAAGCTTCATTCAGCGGAATGTGCAACCATGTACATGTACACGTGTATACATACATATAGGCGGAAATTGATAAAAACTCTGACGATAACTGCAAATCGAGCATAGCAAGTGAAATCGAAAGGAACGTTTCACTGAAACAAAAGAGACGCGTAGCAAATAGTAGGCAAATGCGACAAATAAGAAGAAGAAGAAGAAGAAAGGAAAAATCGATAAGAGCTTCAAAACGACTGCGTCGAGGAACGGAATCGAAAGGTGCTTGGACGATCGAAACGGAAGAGCCAGATAAAAGGTGACAGACGATTAACAAGACGCAAGAATAAGGGAAAAGAAGAGAAAATGTAAAAAGCAACGAGAACTTCGAAACGGGTATAGATACAGGGATCGAGACCAAAGTGTTCCATAGTGGCGATAAAAGAGACGGTCAGAAAGTAATAAACCAATATGAAGACCAAGGACAGGAAGAAAAAGAAGCGGAAAAGGGAATAAAAGCTTCGAAGTGGGTATAGCGATGGAAAATGAAAATTAAAAGAAACGAGATATCGTAAAATGAAAGGGTAGAGAAAAGAAGAATGCGAGGGTAGAATTGGAATCATTGAACGATAAAAAGGAGAAAAACAGGGTCTCGTGCGATGGAAAAGCGAGCGTGTTCGCGCCTATATTCGCGGGGAACACTGAGCGCACGCGAGCGGTGCCTCTGTGCTCGATGACGCAGTGGCCTTGCACGATAAAAGACACGTTGTGACACACAGGCCTTTACGGTAATTTAGCTCGATTTACTTTTTCGAGTTACGCGTGTCGCGAGAGAACGGCTACCGTGCAACCGGAGACCTGGCATGCTCCACGCTATCCCTTGCACGAGACCGTTTAGAAGTTCTCTAGCTTCCTCCCTCTGTCCTCCACCTCTCGCTCGCTCCCTCCTTCCCTCTCTCTCTCTCTCTCTCGTTCGCTCCCTTTCTCTCTCTTACCTACCTCTTTCATTCGCGGAAGTTTTACCGCGGCTTTACGAACAAATTGAGCTATTTAGCCTAGTTCCTCAAACGCGTTGAAATCTATATTTTTGAATGCTGAGTTTGTGAATTTGAAAACTTTGAAACGGGCGTATCCGGTGCATCGAGGAACTTAAAGCTCCGCTTTAAGAAAATGATGAAATTTGTTGAACAAACGAAATTGTGCGATATCTTGTGATTCTCGGATGACTGAAACAATTCCTATTTACGGCGAAAAACCAACCACTTAAAGTAGCAAAAATTACCGACCGATCTTAAAAAAAAAAAAAAGAAAATCGATCAAACCTAATTGTATAAAGTACCTCCTGTCCAACCTACATCGAACAATATGTGAAAAAAGAGCTATTGATTTCCGTCCATTCAAGCGTCCATTCAACGTCGAATAGAACGATCGCGATACCTGCTTGAATAACGCAAACACGTGGTTTACTATCGAGCAAAGAGTGGAACGGTATCAAGCAGGATCGTCAATGAACGTGTCACATATCTTATCCACATACGGTATTTTACGGTATTTTACGGTATTTTACGGCATTTTGCGGCTGGTGAATTAGGTTCGTGTCCAAGATAAGGCACGAACGCGATAGGAAAACGTCGAGGACAAAGAAAAATCGAGTTAACCAGTATCAAACGCTAAAATACAGTTACATATCGATACAATGCAACGTTTGTTATTGACGAAATACGCTGTTTAAACACATCCAGGTACTTGCCCATTAGTCACAATACTAGATATTATCACAGTTGGGACATTTATTATTACAAAGTGCGTGCAAGCTTATGAATAATAATATACGCTCATTAGGGAGGACAATTAAATTTAGCACAGGGCAATTGCTATGTAAACACAATCGTGATAAAACCGTTCTTATTTTTTAACGATACAAGCAATTAGGGAGTCGTTAAATCGCGCTATAATGGAAAAATGGCCTGATCTAATCTTCGTTTAGACGAGGTACAGAATTGCCAACGCATTTCGGGATATTATCGCGAGTAGTCGTCTCGAAAGACGTAACGACGACGAGGTCGCAACAAGTGAAACTTTCTCGAAATAATGTCGCTCATAGGTTGCAGTGACAACAATGACGTCATTGCGGGCAGAACCGTGGACGTAACGCGCTGGTCGAAGTCTAAGGGCTTCGTGAGATAAGCATTTCGACCCGACATTGTTCTTTCGACTTCTGATTTCGCGTTTTTGCTCGAGTTTCTTATTTACGTACACGATGATATTTCACAGCTTTGTTTTTTTTATTTTACTAGTAAAGTAACAAAACATCTAAATGACTTTCAAATCTCACATTATTTTTCCTCCTATTGACGTAAAACCATGCTGGTAAGCTAAATATGTAGATGACACGTATATTAATAGTCTATTTACGATTTCTTAAGCTAAAGGAACACGTAATAAAAGTATTATCACTTTCATACGAAATCTGTACAATCAAGAAAGTACATCATTTATTTATCCTACTCCTCTAAACTTTTATATCTTTCTCGAGGAAAATATCAGATATACATATTTTTATGATCTTTCGACAATCTTTTCTGCGTTTCTCGAAAATCATGCACCAGCGAAAAACCAACCAACCTGTTACTTAAACTTGATTTTCAAATTTTAGAATAAATTCCCACAGATCTTTCTTACTTCGAGAAAAAAATAAGAAACTTCCCCCAAAAATTTTGGATATTTTTAGATCAAATAGGAGAGATTTTCAGGCGTATCAGAGATACTTTACAATGTCGAGCAAATTATTGGTCGAGTACATCGATAAGATACAATACGATTTATCAGTCATTCGTAGACACACACACAACGGAAGGACAAGAGGCGTGTCAGAATTATTCCACCGACATATCTGATACGACTGCCGTCCCAGAAGTCTATCTCGCTTTCGATAAAATAATCTTTGGATTTAAGCGAAGAAAAAAAAATAGGCCAAAAAAATTATATTTATATATATATATATATCTTATTAAGCCGCTAAAGATTCAAGAAAACGGCATTGCTTTTCTTCTCTTTTCCTTCATTTTATTCTCATTCTTTGACACGGTGAACGTGTACACGTAATTTACGAGCGTGTTGTTCAGGACGAACGTTTACGTTGCGTCATTATGACAATAATATCACCGTTCTTCCACTGATAAAGATATATACGTCTTTTCACTTCGCGCGTCCAATTGCAGTTCCGACGTAAATCATCATCAATCGATTAACCCTTTCATCGGGAAGACGGAACAATAACAATGGAACGCTATCGGCGGAATTACGATATCAGGTTCATTTATTATCCAATCGCGAGGACGGGCTAAAATAACGATTGACCGGCTGAATAAAGTAATGCGTTTACTCTGCGTATGGCTGAACTACATCGTACACCGTTAATTGTACGAAGTTCATTTTAACGTGTCTTACTGCATTCTGTTTTCTCTTCTTTTTTTTTCTTTTCTTTTTTCTTCTTTTTTTTCTGTAACCTGCAATAAAAACGATCTCTATTTACAACAATAATTCATTATGCTTAATTTCCATTCGATACGTTCCAACATTTATACTCGATATGTTGCATAATTACATAATATAATTCGTATAATTCTTGAAAGTAGTCAGGTCCACGGACTTTATGATTTAATTGCATATAATTCTTCTGTATTCCATATAATTGCAGATACGCTTATAAATAAAGATTTATGAATGTTTATGCAAATTCGAATTTTTATAGAACGAAACAGACTAATTAAAAAGAAAGAAAGAACCTAGTAAGCCGAAATGATTGCTCTGCTCTTGATACTAGATATTATTACAAGTACGTACGTATGTACTTTATTATAGATATTTTCTACTTTCGTGTATCAAATACTTCGATGAAACGATGAATAGACGAAGGAATGCGACTTTGATTATTGATTAGTTTATTTCTGATAGACCCAACACAATCATAAAGATAAGCAAGCAATTGGTCGAAAGTGATCATGTACATAGGAACGCGTTACAGTGAGCAACATAGAGCAATACGGCTAGCCATGGTCGCTGTATGCACTCTGTACATTTTTATACGACGATGAAATACGATATAGACTATCTTTTATAGAATCTGACTTCTGACAATTAGAATCAGTTATTAAGAAAATATGCTTTACGGTTGTACATTTTCTCATTTAGATACGAATTTTTTCTGTACAAATAATTGCCCGTAATTAACGAATTTCTTGCACTTTAATCGCAGGAATATAATTACAACGAAATCGTCGCAACAGCCGCAGAGATAAAAGATCAAGAACGATAACAAGATAGCACAATGTAACTAGCAACAACTTCCTGTACGTTGTTGCGAGTAATTTATAGAAATCTTCGCGTTAATTCAACGTAACATTTTTTATTTTCGTCAATGCATACTCTTCTGTTTTCACGATTCCTCTTTTTAGAATCTGTTTTCGTCTTCGTAATTGCTACTTATTAAATATTGTCCGCTCGAAATTATCAATTACATAAACAGCCTTGATAAACCACGGAATTTTTCGAACGTACGTCGTTTCGGGACAAAGGTTGTTTCCGATCGGCTAGATCTCTATAAATCACCACATATCGTGTGCAAAATCTGATAATCTCGATGGTATCGGCATACTTAGATTGATCACGTTAAAATTAATTTTAATATCGTCGTGAATTCAGGCGAGAATTTCACGACGATCTTGCGATCAAATTCGTGTATCCGAAACAAACATGCACGTTCTTCTCTTTTCTCCTTTTTCTCGCCAACTTTCGCAAGAGCAAGATACAACGAGATTGCGAGTCATAAAAATTGAATTACGGATAAAACCGTCGACCAAAGTATTTATTTATATCCACGGGCCACAAGTGTTTTCGCCATTTGGTCGATTCGACGTTAAAAATACTTCAAACAACGAGTCTTGTTCTCGATTACACTGCACTCGGATTATAGGACCTCGATATCGACTGTTTTCAGATAAGACAAACTTATAATCGATACTCCTAAATGGCAAAATGACAAGAAAGACACGAAATCTAGATAAGCCTCTTTCCTCAATAAAACGTTAGTTAGGCCGATCTAATGCTTGGATTCAAGCGCTAATCCTCCATAATCGATCGATAATTCATCAAACTTTCAAAACATTCAGGCTTTCGATCGACCGATTAATCGATACACATTAACTGGCCATTAAAAAATAAAAGATCGAATTAATCCATTTTTTTGGTGTTAAATGCTGGACGATTAGATAGAAAAGCAAAATCGAAAAGATTCGACGATAAAACGACAAAATAATTTACTCTAAATAATATTTCCAATTGGAGAAATTCACACGAATTTCAAAACAACGCGAGTTTTTAATCAATTTATCGAAAGAACGATATGAAACAAGAGAGAAATGTTTATTAATCTTAATCGCTGTATCAGAGTTTATCAACGTGTTCGCAACATTGCTACATTAAATTTCCAAAATATGGACAATGATCCATCGATTACGAGTACTTCTTTATCTATGCCTTCGATCGTAACATTTCCAAACGGCGAGTTAGCTCGTCTTCGTTGATCGAGAAGTCGAAAGGATTTAAAGGAAGTCTTCGCGACGGGGTTCGAACGGTCCCGTATAGGGGAAACGGAAATTGTCGCGGAGGCAGACTGTCGGCTTCGTCGAGGCCGAGTTTAATTGCGGTGTTGTCGTTTGGTTCTACGGCCTCTTCTTCATTAATTCAATTGTCCGTTATCAGGCGGAATGCCGGCGGCACGGCATTTGTCCGGTTGCCGAGCTCGAAATACAGTTCCATCGAATCTGCGCTGTCCCACTAATCTCCCGAGGGAACCGATTGCGAGAGGAAACGTCACGCATTCGCTTGCGGGTTCTTGCAAAACGTCCGAACACTTTGAAATCACGAGACTGTTGCAAGACGAGCATGCGACGCTTCTATCCGCTCTATTTAATGGCACGATGGTATAAAGTTTGATTTTCCTTCCTATTGCTGAAACGCGATTTCTCACGACTTTGACGATTCCATGATCGATGAAAAGACAGATACTACTACATCGTATGTTAAGATCCATTTGTAATTTATATATGCGTTAATACTCATAACTATTCGAACGACTTGGATGGATGGATATTTCTTGAATAATTTAAATACAATTTCTAGTTGGAACGGTATAATCGATAATCACTGCTTGGACAAAGAATCGTATGTGTTTATACAATAGCAGCTTGGATATATTGGGTTGGCAACTAAGTGATTGCGGATTTTGTCGATACCACCTAATGCCAAAATCCGCAATCACTTAGTTGCCAAGCCAATAGTACAAGTGAAAGAAAGCGTAGAGATTTAATAAAAATTATGAACGATACTTGCCGGTAACCTAAGAAAACAGGCGAAAGGAAAACGGATTCGCGAAAAAAAAAACCGATGGGAAAGAGAAACTCACCTGTATGCGAGCGACATGCACTGGAACAACTTGTTCAAGGACGTTTCAATGCTGAGTTGCTGAGAAGTTTTGTCGTTCGAAGAACTACTGGCAAATTTCTCTTGTAAAAATCCTGTGGAAGCGATAATCGCGATCTTGGCAGCTTCCTCATCAGGCACTGGGACAGCAAGTTCATCTTCGTCGTCCTGGGCCTCCGCCTCGAAGTCAGAGACCATAAAGTGACCAGAGTGTATGGTCTCGCGAGAGTCTCTACCGCTGTTCTCTTTTCTCCCTGTCCCAGGACGATGAAAACTCTGGCTGGACGTTGTGGTCATCATTGTTAACGGCTTTCTGTACACCAGTTCGGCCTGCATCCCTCTTCAGCGCCACTCTGCGGATCACAGTCGCGTCGATACGCATTTTCACGCACATTTTCCATTTTTTTAATTTTCATTCTTTTCTCTAATTTTGTTGTTACTCTTTTTTTTTAAATATGAATCGCGTGTTTCTCGTTAGCTTCAGATTTGTTCTCGGTCATCGATTTTTTACGATGAATATTATTGGAGATCGATAGGATTGCATCGATACAAAATTTGAAGGTTTTGCGGTAATATCGAAAGGGAGAGAACGATACAGTTTCCGTAAAAATTCCGTAAAAAGTTGTTCAAAAAATTCCAAAAGTTCCTTACTTCGAATATTAACTGATTATAAATTGTAGTATGTTTGGTAAGTTGATCTGATTTCGAATTAGCTTGTGTTGGTTTATTCAAATTACTGTAACCTAAGGCTAAGTACTATAGCATCTTTTAATATTTTCTAATTGTAAGTGAAACAATTTCATTCTTTTAGCTGTATTAATAGAAAACATAAATTTGCATAAATATCCGCAATTTAGCCACGCCATCTATAATACGGGAGCAACACGGCTTCAAAAAAAGAAGATTTAAGAAAAAAAATATGAGTGGGTGATAAAGAAATACAAAGAAATCTAGAACGAGGCCGTTAGCGTAGAATTTAGTGGTGTTAACCGACCTCATTTCACAAAATCTCTCTAGGTTACAAAGTCTACATATTTAATCCCGATAGGATGAATCCTTCCCGCCAGACACAACAAATTTATCGGACCGCTGATAAGTCTATAATTCTCTATTCGACGCTTGTCTATCTTTTTCGTTCATTAATATGAACTTTGCTTCCGCTCTTTTTTTTTATCTCCACTTCCGTTAACCCTGCGCCTTATTATATGCAAGAATCTTCTCATTAAGAAATTTTTTAAGTATTTTTTTTTAATAAAGCTATTGCTACGATTGTTACGAAGCATTTGAAGTGTAATGAAAGAGAACGTTTCCCATTGGAATACATCCTTTGCTAACGTGCGAATTCAGAGCATGTAAACAACCTTTATGCCTGGTTGAACGACCGGGAATCGTTAAAGTCGCCGCTTATTTCCATGAAAACGTGACCGCGCGCCAGAATTTTCGATGGTCAATGACTTGTTCGACAGAACCGCAGATATCCCCTGTCTAAAATTAAACACCACACATATTTGCAGATCAACTGTCATTTACGAGTAAATACAAATAATTTTCTTTGTATTTAAAACCTTAACTTCCTAACCACATCATTGTTTCCGCCTTAAATTTTTGTTCTTGTGAAAGAATAAAAATTTCGATACAAAACATATTTTGGTATAATTCGTATTAGTTTTTGTATTTTTATTGGTTATATCGTACTCGATATAATTTGTTTTGCAGTTTATAAATTAACAAGATTTAATAAGAAAATGATCATAAATGTAGCGTTATAACGATACGATAACTTTGTGATAAGGTAACTAGAATAAGACGCAACGATATTAAATCGGATATATGTTTATTTTAGTAAACTTAATTTATTTTTTGTACTATAACTTACAAGTAGGAATAGTGCTCGAATTTTAACTTTATGCATGGTAAATATAGTATAATTTATCCCTAATAAAAGGACACGTAAACAGATAAAAGATCCCTAAATAAAGAAATTGCGTCCGAAAGGTTGGTAATCTGAGCGATGAGTTAACTCGTCTTAATAGGTTAAAGATCGTACGGAAAAATGTCACATCAATTCGTACGTCTTTTCGTAGCGTTACTTCGTCTTTAAAGCACATTAACTTTTTTACTTATTGCATGTTAGTTTTTCTTATAAGCAAAATCCAATGAATATTAGAAAGTTGAGGTTTGATTACAATGACAGAATTAATTAACATGCTGAGCCATAAGGTAAAAAACTAACACATGTAGTTAGAGGTGTTGCAGAAGAACTAGGTAAGCCTAATATTTATTCATATAAGCGTGTTTTTATAATGCACATTTTTCTTATTTGTACTGGTTTTTTTAAACTACATGAAGTTACATATATTTGAATAGAATGACAAAATTTAAAATTACTTGAAAAACCGCAACTTGGTTACCGACTGACCCCAATCGTAATTCTGTAAAGTGTAAAAAATCGTGCTAGTTGTAAAAGAGTTAGCTTGAACGTATGTTCAACGGTTCGTCGATTTTAACATGCATTACGTGTTAGATACCTCTAATAAAGGTGCGTGGAAACCTTCACCGAGATATATGTTACGAAAACGTCTAACGGAAATCGAAGTCCATTTCTAATAGGCATCGAATAGTGCACACATGATATCGCAAATTATGGGTTGATCCGTTATAACCGGTTTCGGGAATAGATCTTTTTCCATTTATCGACTAGGTATTAACAGCTGACGATATATCTTTATAAACGCATTAGAATTTACCAACATTATCCATAGGATAGATGAAATTTGTACAATTATAATTTCAATCGCACGAAAGTAAAATGTACTTACTTCTTTTCGAACAGACGAATAAAATAGCATTTAGCCGCTGATAAAAAGTTCCAAAGTCATATTTGACAATGATCACGATTTTACTAATATTGTTTACGGTACCACGTATTTTTTTTTTTTTTTTTTTGCAATATTACGCAAGAAAGTTTATCAGGGCGGATTTCCTTTGCAACAATCCTATCTAATAAATGGCCTTAATATTCCACTACATTATTATCTTAAAAGTGTTAATGCTCTTTCACCCCGGAGTCACTTGGTATCGGTAAGGTTAACCGCTTTATCCGTTCATATACGAAGGTTTTTTCCTTTCCCCGTGTAGCTTTAAAAATTCTGTTATATTTATAGAAAACAAAATATAGTAAGCATCGCTAATATAGCTACTGAAATTTTCTTATCGTGGAAAGCATGTTCTATGACCGTAGACTCTATCGATAATCTATCTCTATCGATAAATTAGAAGAGTAGAAAATGCGCGATCGTACACGAGGATAACAAGCAATACTTTCTGACGTAATCGCGAAATACATACCATGCGTACTGTATCAAATGTTCCATTGTGATTCTATTTTGTTTAAACACTTGTCATCCCATCTTATGTATGGAAAGGCAATATTAGTATAACTGCGCGTTTCTGTTTCTGTAATCTGTATCGTTTCGCGAGGCTGGCTGTGTATCGAAGATAGAAACGAGCTTAGAGTTTTTATAAGACGCCAGAACTCTTTTCAAATAGGCACACCTCGATCTCTTATGTCTTATGTCTTATGCAACCATAGGTCGTATTTAGGAACTCGTCGCGGCGCAAACAAAAACATTCTGCTTCGCCCACACGTGCGCGTGGCCACGGGAAACGTGTTTTTTAGCTGGGAAAAACATGGCCGTCCTGATTACACGATAACAACGGCATATATTCAAATAGTTTGTCAGAATAACAGTATTATAAAAACTTCTACAAAACACGATAAGAATATTTCTAATCATTCTATAAGATAAACATACTACACGCTTCGTTGCAAATATACGCATTAAGCAATAAAACATAACGATCGTATGATACTTTAGATGAGAATCACGTTGAAGAACAATACTAATTTTTGATATTTCGTTTCTATGAAAATATACACAGAACGATATAGTATTTTAAAGAGTGAAGATAGATTTGGCAATGATACACGCATGGCACCTGTCACTATGTAGTATGGTTGTGAATCGAACGAGGAAAGTATGTACTGCGCGTACATTTTACTCCTTTCCTTTCATCGTGTTTGTCTATCATGGTTTAAAAGTCGCTTAGAAATTCGCTTTGAATCGTCGTCTTTATCTTACTACCCTGTGGTAGAAGTTGTATCGCGCGCTTCTTATACTTTGTAACAACTAACTAACATCTTCTTGCATAAAAACATCGATGCAATCAAAAGATCTGCATAATATAGATTCGTCATTCGCGTAGAAAAAAAATTAGTCGATGATCGAAAACATACCCGAAGCGTATGCATGATGAGGATATATTTATTTCGTGAATAATGAACACGTATGCGTAACACAGCACTTCTTGTAAAGAATCACCAGAATTCTTTATTGTCGACTTTTCTTTCTCTATCTGGCAACTCACCTCTCTTTTTCACTGCGTGTCACCACTCGTCGTTGATACGTACACACTGTTGCAACTTGACGACGAAATTTAACGATCTCTTTGTATTAATTTTCCCTCGATCTCGACCAATATCGTCGCACTCACGCTCGCCGTCAGGCTGGGCCGCGCGGCGCCGCGCCCGGACGAGGCCCGTACGCGTTATTAGACGGCATACGCTCGCTCATACTGCCAGTGACGCCATTTGCACGAATCCGCGTCTACGACGGACGACTAGCGACTCTGTGTCACACAGCTGACATGGGCGCGCTTACTCTGACCAATCATCAACCACCGTCTAGAGTAGGGCCGCTTTCTCAGATTCAAACAAATACATACTTCAATGTTTCCTTTTCTACTTCTGCTTTTTTTTCAAGCCTCGCGGTACTTTCCGTCCTGTTTCTGGAAGTATAACATGTTTAATGGATTAAGATAAGAGCACTGATAAAGCAAAATATGGATCTAAAATAAAACGGAATCAATTATTTAATATCCATTATAATTTAGAACATTATTCGTTTGGTAATCATTTAAATAAATCGTCGAGTGGAGTTCTTCTTCGTGGTTAGATCTAATAATTGATATCACTTCCCAAATCGATTAATTTTTGAAAATTGGTACAAGCTAAGAATTATATTTAAGATACATGTTTTTATGTGTTAGCGTTAATATAGAAATTAAAAGACAAATTGAACCAGTGTATAAATGCTATATCTGCTTTTTTGTAATAGAACATCGTCGTCAATGTACGTACTTTTTAGAACAGTCTTAAACAATTTTGTGAGTAGGTAATATATAGCCGAACAACTGTATATCGTCATGCTAACATTATATGAATGTATATATTACTGCATATTGTTACAATAAATGAATAGATATTAAAGCCTAAATTTTAGTTATTAAAGTCTAAATTTATGTTTTCAGAATTCCTTAATTTTTGGAGCGATGTAGATATTTAATAATTGGAGGCAACAGAAATTTCCTTAAAAAATAGATATCTATGTTATTCATTAAGATTAATTGCAATCCTTATATAGACAAAATCATTTCGATTAAGTCTTACAATTATTGTTATTTATCAAACTAATAAAAAATTATAAAGACATGCATAGAAATGCAACGTGTGTAACTGTCAATCGATAATATTGAATGCTACATTGAAATGATAAGAATCTTTGCGAATACATATTCAACTACGACTGTTACGTCTATATTCTATGTTATTTATGGTATATTGTGACCAAATTCATATTATCAGATATTATTCTATATAATGTATGGTTTTCATGTTTTGGTCAAAGTTTAGGAGCAAAGAGGTTAAAGTTTCTTCACTGTATTACGCGTATCTCTATAGAATGTACGGTTTGTAACGTAATACATAAGTTACCATTTTAATTCTGTGTGTTTTAAATTTTAACACCCCTTATTGAAAGCTCCTGATTTTTTCATAATTATATACAAATATTTGAAATCATGAGAGAAGAAACATTAAAAGGTTGGCATCTTATATGGTGGTTATTTACGTTATTTGGATTTCCAATTACTATCCCATGGTTGATATATCATTTCTTTGATGTAATGCAACGAAAAAGAAGAAAAAGTATGTTAAGTGGGAAGGTAGATTATATCTCATTTGAATTTGTATTTTATAAATTTTAGACGTAATCACCTGCTATATTTCAACTAACATTTTAGGTTGTGATAATAACTGGAGCTAGTTCTGGATTAGGAGAGGCATTAGCACATGTTTTCTATGACTGTGGCTGTAAACTTATTTTAATTTCTAGAAGAAAGGAGGAATTGCAAAGAGTGAAAAATGACTTAATGAATATTCATGTTGTATGTATCCATTGACAAAAATTTTTCTTAAAATTCATTGTAAACCATTTGACTTTATTTTAGACAATACCAACTCATCCTCCAGTAATTGTACCATTAGATCTAACTAATATCAATTCTCTACAAACTGAAGTTTCAAAAATGATAGATATCCATGGAAAGATTGATATTTTGATTAATAATGCTGGCATTTCTTATAGAGGTGAAGTTGTTAATACAAATATGGATGTAGATATAAAAGTAATGCTTACAAATTACTTTGCTCAAATTGCTTTGACAAAAGGTAATTATTTAATCCTAATTCAATGAAATTTGTTGATTCTTTATCAAAATGTTTACTGTGTCCCACAGCTGTCCTCCCATATATGATTCAGCAGAAGTCAGGTCACATAATATGTGTTAGTAGCATACAAGGAAAAATTTCAATACCATACAGGTTAGGATATCTTATATTTAAATTTGAAAGCAATTCCTAGAAAATTTTAATTACCATTATTAATATGACAGGTCTGCATATGCAGCTTCTAAATATGCATTACAAGCCTGGTGCGATTGTTGTAGAGCAGAAATGTATGACCAAAATATAAAAGTTACAACTGTTAGTCCTGGTTATGTAAGAACCTCTCTTTCACAGAATGCATTGACAGGAAATGGACAAATTTATGGAGGTTTGTAAACTAGAAACTTAATTAATCTTAGTAAAATGTAATTGTGTATAAACATCAATGCAATTACAGTAATGGATAAAAACACACAAGAGGGATATTCTCCAGAATATGTAGCAGATCGTATTTTAAAAGCAGTATTGAAAGAAGAGAAAGATGTATTTATTGCACCATTTATTCCAAAATGTGCAGTATATTTACGCACTTTATGTCCATCATTGTATTTCTGGATAATGCAAAAACGAGCTAAAAAGACAAAAGAATCATAATACTTAACATATGGTTATAATAAAGGGGCAATTATTTGCTTCATGTTATTTATAAAAACATTCAGTTTCTACCTTTATATTTATACTATCTTTTATTATTATGTTATAACTAAAATGAAATATACGTTATAACAAATTTAATTTTATGTCAAGTTGATGACAATCTTGAAAAGAGAATAATCTTATGAAATGCATTGGACAAAATTATATCCAAATTATATTTTATTATAATGCCAGTCATTGGTGGAATATGTTTACATTATATACATTATATTAATACTACAAACGTGTTAATGCAATTTAGACTGAAGCACATTAAAATATATGTCATCTAAAACTTGAAAAGTCGTGGAATATATAAAGATAACTAATTACAGAAATTATGTTTTATAAATATAATAAAAACTGTAAAATATAGACATATACAGAAAGTAAAGATACTTGCATAAATTTCACGTAGAAAAATAAATGCTTGAAAATGCAGAGAAATAGACCTTTTAAGCTACAAATTACAGAACAATAAATTTACCTAACACACCATTCGCCAAATGTATCTTTATCCATAATAGATATTTTATTGCATATTCTCTTGTATGTTACAACTATAAGATATTATAAGTTGTATCATAACAAATATTTGGCTAATAACTGAGACATTCAAAGTATGACATATAATGTACAGCAATTGGTACGAACTTTGTTGTCATGGCAGGATTATCAACACTTATTTAAGTTTTTGTTATGTATCATCAGTGATTTTTTGTATATTTTAATTTACATAAAAAGATTCTAATTGGCGTTAACTTAATTGTAAAAAAAAATATGAACACGTACTTTTTCACATTAACATAATGAAGCATTATATGCTTGTATTGTGCATAAAATGCACGCCATATGTAATAACTATATTTTATTTTGGATTTATTGATAAATGATATTATGCAAAGATAGTTAAACTCTTAAATTCTACGTAAAATGTATCGGCCTGCTGATTTTATTTTCTTTTTTTTTAATTTTTACCTCATATTATAGATTTTTTAAAATATTAAAACAATGTAGATGAATATTAGAAAGCATACAGTGATTGAAATAAACTTTACATTTTGTTTATGTTAAGGGAAAGTAGATGTACAGTACTCAAGATTTTTCTAAAGCAATTAGGTTTCCTTATATATCATGTAAATATGTAAATAACAATTTTGTGTTATATCTGCTACATAGTCATAAAATCTTAGATGTTGGTATATTTTGTTTATATTTACAAGTAATTTGCAAGAATTATTTGACACATTACTCAACTTTAAATATATCTAAAAATTTCTTATATTACGTGATGTAACATTTATTATTATCATTCACTTACAGAAATGTTCGTGACGTTTAATTTGATATCCCATGTGTTTGTATATAGCATGATAAGAGTCTTATGTAATTAACAAAAGTTTTGTGTATTATGCTGATTAAGATGTTTGCCAAATAATACTAGGGCAAATTTTTTTATATATTTTCAAGAATGGCTTTTCCGAATATTAATATCTTTTGCATAGTGGACTATATCATTGGGTGAGAAAATCTAGGCAACATTCTCTTTAATATATCATATGCGGTGTATTCTATCTACTTTATTTACACTCTAAAAATATATAGTTCATGTTCAACCTTTCTGGTGTATGTTTGCAATTTTGCATAAATCTAAGAACACTTATATTAGTAGTTATATCACATAAGTGATTGCATGAATATGATTGTGTCTTTTTTGTGTTAATATTAACTGTGATATAATCAACAAGATGGAGATCATAGAGTAACAATGTGGAGCCTTAAGAAATATCATGTTTTAGATTTAAAGTGGTTTTAGAACAGGCCTTTTTTAGTCTGTTTTATTAGATATTTTCCCTTTTATTGTAAAATCAGCATCCACCTGTGAGGTAGTGTCAAAACATAAAAGAAATATAAACATCAAACAAAAGTAGATTTGCGTGACTCAACAATCCCCATTAATTTACATGAAATTGTAATTCACAGATTTCTATGCTAGGCCTTATTACGATCTTTTACAATATATCGTATGGCCTCCCTTAATGTTTTTTAAAACTCAGATTTTTTTCTTTCTTAGCAGAAGAACATTTCATTTAAATGCCTGATAAACTCTCCAAGCACTGATGCTAAGAGCTACCAATGTAATAGTCGTGTGAAGAATTCTTCTTCTTGTATCATCTTTTCTTACGAGAAATGTTGGAGACGATGGTCCTAGAACTGCTAACAATTCTACATGTGGTAATTTGCTTGTGTCAGTCTCTACTTGATATTGGCAGCAGGGATCAAACTGCCAAGAAACAGTATAAAGTCCACAGGATATTACAGATATAAAACCTAAGGGACCACAAATATAGGGCTGGTCACCCCAAATCAAACCTGTGAAATATATAATAACATACTTTTTATAAAGAATAATATTTTAATATAAATATATACATATATAATATGGAACATAAGTTTGAAAAACCTGTAGTTATGGCAGCAAGACCAGACAATGCTGCAGTCTTATGAAGACAATTTCCTACTGCTATCCATCTGGAGGTTTCATCACCTAATTTAGATGGCTCAATAACAATTAAACTGCATTCAGATTCTAATGCTCTTTCTAGTTCATATTCAAATGTCTCATGTGCATTTTCGTTATCGTATACCTCTTTGATGATGGCAACATTTGAGGGATCATCCCTGTAAGAAATCCCTACCTAATTGTCAAATAAATACTTTACATAAATTATATAAATTGCAATTACATTTAGATATAAATATAATTCCACTATTTCAAAATAATATTATATTATAATTTATACATACATAATAAAACATATAAAATGTACTCATTCTTATAAAGTAAAAAATGTATTTTTATATATCAATTGTGTAATTTAAATCAAACAGTATGATCCTTCTTATAAATTAATTCTTTTGTGTGTTATGTAAGATGTTGTTTGGAGGTGATCAACGCTTTATTTGTTTGAATACAAACACATTTATAACAGAAACAATAACATTATCCTTAATGTTATATGTCTAAATAACATTTTATTGGATTCTAACAATATTTGTCAAGTTAATATACATTTTAATGATTCAAAAATGTTACTGAGACTGACAGGAGACAAAAAAAAAAAAAAATGTAGGGAAAAAATGAACATAGTACATAAAAATAATGAATCTTTATAATGAAATCATTTTTAATTTTGTCTTGAAATGGAAATTTACTGGTTAGTAAAACATTCACGGATTTATACCAGAGATTATGAAAGATTAAACTCCTGAATTCCAGGGAGTAGATTCGAGGTTAATTTCATTTCAAAATTAATTATTACATTATTATATTATATTATGGTATGTATATTAGTGTTAGTTAGAAGTATCAAGTTTTGTATAAAAAGCCGAAAATAATTTAGCCTACGAACCTGTCACCAGCTTCATCTACCATCTTTACAATCAGACTTCCAAACACTGGAACGTTGGTCTGGATGAACCGGAAAAGAAATCTCGAACATTGAACCGGATGTAAAAATCAGCTGATTCAATTTAAGCATTCGCATGAATCAAGTCGTAGTTTGCAACTTGAGTTTGTTCAAACGTGCTTCTTTGTAAAGTCATATTTCTTCATTTACTTCAATATTTGATTACGTTTGAAAATAAGGGAGATATCATCCGCTAAGAAGGTACTTATGATTATTAGATCATTCCTAGGAAAACCACATTTCACGAAATATACATCATTTAGATAGTATGTGGTATTTCATGAAACGTGACTTTCCTAGTATACCTAATTATAAAATAAAATTGCAGATATATCTTTTACCTTGTAACTCTATATTTATATGTGTGCATTATATTTTGTACAAATAATATATTTAAGTACAAATTGCGATAGATTATATCAGGGATACATAGGTATCTTTTTTAAAACCAAGTCTTATGAAATTCTTTATAGCTAAGGTGTATAAATCTTCGCCTTAAATTTAGTATGATTTCAATTGTTACATTAATTCAATTGTTGAATCTATTATTCATACCTTAATGTGTTTGATAATATACATTATTTAATTTCTTGCAAGCGATATCAATTGTCAGTGAATTATATTTAATTTTGATGTTTTTATAATATTTATCGTTTATTTTAAACCTTACAATTCACAAATTGCAAATTATAAGTATTAGTAAATTCTCTTGCATAACAATAACAAATTTAATAAAATGAAATTTTGTAATCAAATTTTGCAAATTACAAATTATTTGAGTATCCTATTGGATGCAAAAGAGAAGTATATAATCTATAACCTGTAACTTGACAATTTACTAATATTATTAGTTGGTGAATTATTATGTAAGAGGGTCGTGATCAAGAAAATTCGAAGAAAATAGAATAAAAGAATAACGGCGAGATGATTAGTTGAAATTCTTAAGCCGTGGCGCTATGTTCCAGAGGATGAATGGGGGACTAGTTTGGCGCTGGCGTAGCCTCGTATTCAAGAGGGCGTGCTACGGTCGATCGAGCGAGAGTGAGCGCTACGGACGGCATAGAGGCCGAGTTAAACGAGCCAGATCGCAGATGGACGTCCGCGGGAGCGTTCTGTCATGGAGAGCACAACGCGACGTGTCGTAAGTGTGCTCGAGTGTCGTCGTCGTCGTGGTCGTTGCCGTAGTGGTCGGGTGTGTAGTATTTCGGGTTGTATCACGGGATTATCACTGTGACAGTCGATATAGTATAAGCGTACATAAGGATCGTGGTGCTCGTGGTGCTACTATTGGTATATCATGAACTGTGGCAAACGAATAATCACATCTTAGCCACGTCTTTACACAATCCAAGGCGAGTTTCGAGCAGCCAAAAAAACAAGTGACCTTTCGTTCGATCGAATAATCGCGCACTATTATGTGAGATCAACAGTTCGATTAATCGAACGATCGATAGATCGGTGCTGTGACATGTTAACTGCGGTGCATGCTATTGTGTCTAATAATAGATTCGTGTGATTCGGAGTGCCGCGTATAATCCACGTGCTCGTATCGAACAGCGTATAGTATTCGAGGGAACATTATCAACAAGTCGATTGGGACGCGAGGGTGAATCGGATCGATCGAGTCATCTCGCTGTATATTGTATCTTTTCGACCAGATTCGTTTATCCGAATCATGTAAATATCGCAATATCGATGGTAACCGGTGCGTGACATATAAACACACTGTAAACACACAAGCACGAGACAAGCGCGCTCGTTTGTATACGTTACGAAATTCGAACGGAGTCGAGCAAGTATATCATTGGCTGAAGCGTATATAAACACCGGGCAAAGAAGCGTATCGGAGTTTCTTCCGGTTACAGAGTCAACCATCACAAGAGAACGTAATACGTTACTATTCGTACATTGGCGCTGATTTGAGCACATTTCGCTCTCCTCCAGCGCCAGCGTCGCTTCGATGTACGGTCGATCCTCGATAGTGTCACGAACCTGACTGAACGCGAGATACAAACGAAATCGACGAATAGTTCGATAAATGACGATCCTCGCGCGAAACGAGAATACGAAATCCTGTTAACTCGATCCGTTAACGTAACGGACACGCGGAGAGTGGCCGCTGGGGACTGACTCGTTGCCGGTGGTGGCGCGCGTCTGTGTAAAAGCCAAAATTATACAGAATTCGTGCAAATTTAAATAAATGAAATTGATATTCTAAACGAATAAAATCACTATTCGATAAAACTGTCTCATCGTGTGCAGAAAGAACAACTTTGGGAAATCGTGTTTTGGAGTTTCACGTTCGAGTAATCGATATCAGTCGATTTTTGTCGTGCGAAATCGGTACGCATTTGGTTTGTGCGCACTTAGTCGGTGCGTATTTCGTCGGTACGTATTTAGCCAGCGCGTTTTTAGCCGGCGTGCATTTAGTCGGTGCGTATTTGCTCGGTGCGTTTTCGGTGCTTGTGAACGGAGGTGAACCGGAGGGTGAGGAATAAAGAAAAAGGGGGCGAGAGACGAACGATGGTGCTGTCCGGTCGTCGCGGTTAATTCGCACGTGTCGCGATGTCGGGCGGCACGGCGGGCGTCCGTGGCACCGGCGCCGAGTGCAGGAAGTTCGCGCCGAACATATTCAACAAGAGCAAGTGCAGCAGCTGCTTCAAGCAGAAGGAGGAGCACAGCGCGGAGGCTCTGGAATGCAACAGGGTGAGTTTTGCTTGATGGACTCTCTGTCTCCCTTCCTTTCTCTCTCTTTCTTCTTCCCTGCGTGTGCCTTTTCTTCTCTCTCGCTCGCTATCTATCCTTCTCTGTCTGTATTCTTCGTCTCATTCTAACGTATAGTTGCGTATGTATCTCTGTCTCGTTTTTACTCACGCGTGTGTACTCGGTCCATCGCGAGCCGGCATTTTCTCTTTCTTGCTCGCCCTCGAATTCCTTGCCGTGATCGGGACCAGCCAGAAGGACGAAGGTCCTGACGTTCGAGATGTCGATGTTATGTAAGATGAGCGTGCACGGTGAACACGATTAGTCCGCGGAACGAACCAACGGTTTTCAACTCAGACACCCGTGTAGCTTCTCTTTTCAGGCTTTCGTCGCGCCGATGTAGCGGTTCGTTCGTCATGATTAGACCGTCCATGTTTTTGCGTTTCGCAGATATTTCAAGATGCAAAAATGTGCAGAAGATGTATAATATGATATATTGATGTGCAAATTAAAGTACAATGAGTAAAGTATAATATGCAGGGGTGTGTTACGTTTTGTAAGAAACCGCGCGTTATATGAATCGTATAGGTTATACCAGTTCCGGTATAAAGAATCTGTAGGTATTCTATAATTATTTGTAATTATAATTATTTGCAATTATTTACGAGGATTACCTAGATTTTTAAAAGACTTAGGATAGTATGAAGGGTTGGTAGGTGTTCTATAACTATTATGACGTTGATGTATACAAAAATGTAGATTTTTAAATGATTCACAATTATTTATTTATTCATATTTTATTTATATTTCTCAAGTATCATATCGCGTACGTGTAATTTTATATTTTCCATTATCGTTCTACCACTGTTTTATCAGCAAGCAGTCCATTTATATCACGTGTATTCATTAATTCCTGTACGGTTTATCCATTGAAGTGATAAATCGCGGGAACAATGAAAAATAGGGTTATAGGGGGTTATAGAGATTATAACGTTTTATAGAGAGCCCATTTTACTCGTTATAATATCAAATGAGCGAAATAAATGTCTTCTCTTGTGTTCATAAAAATATTGACTTGCATAAACATCCAGCCATTAAACTATATAATATATATGTATATATATATACACACACGATTCGTTTATTGCAATTCCATGCGCGTCGTCTCGCAATTATAATCCGTATTTGGTATTAGAATATAGCCAGAGTGTGAGAATACCGGAGTTCGATTTATTATCCATTATAATCGAAATCTATTTCTGGTAAATGGAAAAACGCACAGTACGTCTGATTCGCCGTAGAGTTAAAAAGAAAGGAAAAAAAAGGAGTGAAATATAAGTGGAATTCAAGGTTGACGCAGATAGATGGAAGAAATTGCTATTGGCGGAGGCGTTGAGGGCTTTTCAAGGTTAATCTCGATCAATCCGATCGAGTCGTTCAAAATGTATCTTTTAAATAGACCGAAGGTCCCAAGAATATCAACGTTCTCGTATCTTCCTCTAAAAAATGAAGTTTTTCGGATCCTCGAAATTATTCCTCCCCCCCTCCCCCGTCCCCCCAACCTCTTTTCCATCCGTTTTTCTACTAAAATTGTTCGAATCCTCGAGATTATCTTCCTCCTCGTTCTTTTTCTCTTTATTTTTCGATGTCGTGGCTGTTTCGATTGAATCGTAATAGTAATTTACAAACGAATGCGCGAAAAAGTAGCATCGCCACGGGCTCCGGGACATAAATACGTGGCACGCGGTACAAGTTAGGAGACGTTAAAAGAAGAAGAACAGGAATCTTTATAGTACGGTTTTCTTCCTTCTGCCTGTGGTTTTTATTTACAACGGGGCCCGGTACGGTCGTCGATGAGCAAAATTGCCTCGTAAAAGCGGGACCCTCGAGGGGGGTGGGGGTGGGCCGCGGAATAAAAGCGTTAAAAATCAATTCACGCTGCGGATCGTACGGTACCGTTCTCGAAACGCCAGCACAGGAACACCGTTCAAGTTTTAGGACACGTACGGGTTTCGCACGAAACGCGACAATTAACCTAAAGCATAACGAAACGATTAATCGATCAGAATTTTGTATTCGCGCAAGGCTACGATTCAACGTATGCAGGCAAGTGTGAAAGTACAATATTTGCACACTTGTAGACACCTTTTAAGAAACATGGGGAAGTTTATACAAAGTCTGAATCTGTATCGTAAAATCGTTTATCATACGCGTGAAATTAATTAAGCGTAAATACTTGCGTTAGAAATAATACGAGCGTCAAAATCGACGAGCACGGCGATAAAAAGACGCGACAGATACGAGCGAGAACTTCGTTACGTCGAATTAAAGAGATCTTTGTTACAAGAGTGTTACAAGTTACGTTCGACGTTTCAAACGAGATGACAATTCCCAGAGGATTTGATAATTTTCTAATATTTTTTCGGATATTTATTTCAGTTTTCGTAGAAGTCGAAATACATACGAACGTGTAGTATGTTAAGAGCAGTCGTCTGTTTAAAATCTGTTCGATAAGACGACGTTTATTGTCCTTTTTTTGTTTCGTTTCTGGTTCTCTCGATTCTCCAGAGTTTCTTCCATTCTCCACGATTATCCGTTTTTCTGTTGCTCTCGAGTATCTCTCTGGCTGGTTTTTACGCAGCAATCGATTCCAGAGGAGAAAAGGGGACTTTGAATAGGTATAAACGCTTTTTGCGGTATACGGCATAGAGAAACATATCCATAGCCGATACGATGAATGACGAGCGGCGTTTCTGGTTTCCGCTAATGACGCCAGGAAAATTGCACGCCGCATGAAACGCGCTGGATAATATATTGATTTTACCTACGGATGTTTCCATTGGGAAATGTTTGCGAAACTTTGTATCGATGTCAGAGCTGCGTAATTTATTTCGTTTATGTCGCGTGACGCGCGTGCATATTAATTTTCAATATGCATACGAGCATTGAAATGTAGGAAATTGAAAATATAGGAAATTTAGCTCTGAAATTTAACTGCTTGCCCCTCTATCGTATCTCGCGAGTCATTTGCATATTTTGTGTTTGCGAAAGAGACTTCTTCAAATTCGCGCGATATCATTTCCTATCATTTCACGTAGATTCTACGATTACACGAAACGTACAGGTATCTGCGAGATATTGCGGTATTTACACTAATAAACTTTGGTCGTTAACGGTTTAATTAATGGATTATCGTACAAAGAGACTCGTGTCTTGTTATATCGCATGGCCAAAAATCCGAACGAGTAGAATAAAATGTAAAGAAGAGGTGGGTGATCGTAAAATTCGTACGGAATCTTGCGACGAGATTCTTGAAAAGTTGTTCTTCTTTTTCCAAGAAAGAAAATAGAATTGGAAGAAGAGCGAGGGTGGTCGTGAAATTCTCGCAATCTATGAGCTTTTTGAGGAGAAAGGGGAAGGTCACGAATCTATTCCCTTTTTACGCTTTTTTCGGCCAGAGGCCAAGACAATTTCGTACACGTACAATGGGACACGTTGCCCGTGCCGAGGCCGTTGCAAATTTCGGAATGTCGGCAGCCTTGCGACCTGTTCTCGGTGCATTCCAGCCGTCTTCTCGTGGCACCCCAACAGCACAGGCCCTTTCGAGAGTTGTTGGCTTGTCGGCTTTCGCCTGGATGCGGTATCTCTGTATCGGTTTATTCTCCACCTCTTCGCCTCTCTGTCTCGCCGATCTGCACAGGTTTCTTGGCTTCTTTCTTTCTTCCTCTGTCTCTCTACTTCTCGCTGTTGTCCCCCATATAAACCGCAAATAACGAATGCATACGCAATCCAACCTTTCTTTGCCCCTCGGTCGCACGGTTCTTCGTCTCGCGGCTCGTAATTTGACGAGGAGAGTCTCGAATCGAAGGAATTTGACCTTTTACAACGTTTCTCGCCGCGGCCCTCTCCCGGATCGTTTCTACGAGTTACGACTATCGCGGAAGTGCAAGCTGATTGCGTGAATACCTGTAAAACGCGTGTTCCACACCGATTCCACCTAGGTCTTAAAGGTTAGAGGATCGGGTAGTTCGAAGATCGGGCAATCGTTGGTACATGAATTTTTATCGATCACGATCGATATATCCTCTAGTTAAATTACGGCAGTTTCTATGTTTTTTTTTTTTACGTGGTGTATAAGACATCGATAGAAGGTTGCCGTTCGTGCGAATTTGGATTTTTACGAATGCAACTAACTATTAGATACTACAGGAAGTACTTTGCGTTAGGTACGTTGTATTAGGTTGTCCGAAAAGTGTCTTTCTTTCGCAAACGTGTTTTTTACAACAGTGCACAAGTCTGTGAAATGTCGCGGTGTTTTGTCTCAACAGAACAAATTGGATCGTACGTAATTGGACAAAATAATATAAAACAAAAAACGCTGCGCGTCTATTATTTCTTCATAAAACGAAAGAAACAAACAACTTAATATGCTCGTGTACGCTTTTACTCTCTTAAGTTTTCTATAAATGCACAATATTCGCGATCGAATCGTCGTTGTTTCCTCCACAGCGTGGATCAAACGTTCAACGACTGGAAATAGAAAAATGTGACTCTTCGTTAACTACTTTGAACTATGTGATCCGTTCGGTTTAATTGGATCCTTGATGTTGTGTTCTCATTGTCAATTTCAATTCATTAAGTTCGATCGTGTTGTCCTTACGGTGACGTTGTAACTTTGACGATGCTCGAAGTCATCCTGTCGACAAGGAAATGTTCCGATGCTCGTCATCGATTCCCTTTCACGTTTAATTATATCATAACGATGAACACGCAACAAAAGATCCTTTCGATGATCAATCCCATAGACCCAAATAATTTCCACTGTCAATCTCGTTGGCTCTTCAAAAGCGAAGCAAGAAAATCTCATTGAATTTCCACGAATTTGCCTAAACGCTGCACCGCGTTGTTACACCACTTGGAACGTTCAGTTACGAAGGAAACGCAAAGTAGTCTCTCGCGATTTCTCCAAATATTCGCTCGATAGACAACAACGTTATACTAAAATATTGACTCTAAAACGAGGAAATATCTCTGGAAACTTCGTCTCGCGATCGTACGATCCCGAAAAGCTAAAAGAACTCGAGTTTCGACTCGAATCCATCGAATCGCCTAACGGAGATCGCGGTTTAACCGCGTTTAATTATGACTTTTCGCGCGGTTCGTGGCTCGATACGCGGTTTAATTCCTGTAATCAGCGGCTTCCCGTTCGTCCGAGGATTCTGGGTTCGCGAACGTGAGAAAGTGATGAAAAGCAGCCGGTATCGAGAAGAGAGTCAGGCTACGAGATCGACGAAGGATTCTTCGAGTTGCGTACGAAGTCCGTTGTTGTTTCTGGACAAGAAAAAGATAGAAAGAGAGAAAGGCTGAGAGATGGATAAGGAGCCCGGGGGCCGCGTTGTTCACGACCAACCATTATCGGTCCGTGGCTCCGTATTTTCTGTCCGATTACTTCTTCGTGAGCGCCTCGGTAAGTGGCCTTCGAGAAATAATTTCCTCTGGGGTTTCGTGGCCATTCTCGAGTCCCTGAAATTTTGATCCGGTGAAACGATTTCGAGATGCCTTACGGTACCATTCCCTCGTCTCTTTTTCTCTTTCGTTCTCCGTTGTTGTTGCTGATGCACGCGTTATCCGCACGAGCCTGCAGATGCGTGCATATATTCCTGTTTTCGCTATCGATTATGTTAAGCTCGCGCGAACACGCGTCCACGATTCACCGTGAAACCTTTCTTTTCCTACGTCTTAATTTCGAAATATTTTTATACCTTAGGCAGCGGATAATCGTGCATTTCGCTTTTAAATTCTTCCGTAGAAAGAGAAAACACTCTACATAATTCGGGATTTTATCGCCGGTAGTTTGAATTTTCTTCCGTCCAGTCTGCGTAAGACGATCTTTCGCCAATGTCGTCTTCGCTTTCGAGTATTTTTATCCTAAGGGAAGCAAGGAACAGCGAATTTCTTATTTAAATTCTTCTATAGAAAAAGATATTTCGAGGGAAGTTTTGCACTTGGTATAAACTCGGTTTTCTTTCTTAGCAGAGAAAGTTGCTTGGTGCAAGTTTAATGTGAAATGTACCTGACAAATCACGTACTTGTTATTGTATGTATACTTGAGGAGGCGCAAGCGCGAGGTAGTTGAAGCAACGAAAGCACCTTGTTGTCGGAAGTTTATCCGCGTATCGATACATTGTATTCTTATCTATTCGAAACGAAGCCAGGCAAGCTTGGGATCAAAAAGATATACCTTTCTACCGTTGGCTACTTTGATACGTACGTTGTTTCGTTTGTTTCCAATGCGCATCACTGTGCTGTGGTATTCATTTAATTAACGGTGTTCGTGATTGCCGAGTAATTTCTGATTCTTCGATTCGCTGGCAATTAAGGTGCGTTATTGCGCAACTATCTGTAACAATTTTCTTCCCGGTGAAATCAGCCCGTTTTGATAACGGGACACGAGTGTATGTAGCGTATCGAATTCGATACGGACTCCTTAACATTACGAAATTGCGAATTTTTCCTACGATTCTTTTCTTTTCGTATCTTTATCGAACAACGAGTAAACTTTCATACAACGATTCTACCAACGATTTATGGAAAAAGTAGCTTTTCGGATTCTTCTCCGATATAAATGTTCGCGTGCCAGCAGCTTTTAAAAAAGGTAAAACATTTTAAAGGTTAAATACATTTTTCTATATCTCAGCAAATTAACGTTTACCTTTGTAATAGAGATTTTTTACCTTTTACCTTTTTACCTTTATAATAGAGAACTCTAGTATAGTCTGAGAGACTATACTAAAAGTAAATTACGATAATATCGACGAATAATTCATGTGGTAGACTCTAGCGAACTCTTTAATTAAGGTGAAGTTTTATCGATAAAAATTAACAGATTTGCAGGGGAAATTGCAGAATTCCACAAGCATTTTCTCAAACGTCCCTTCGCTCACGATCTCCAATTTAAAGCCAAACGAAAGAAGATCTAATCTGCTCATTAGCAAAAGTTCAGCTTCACTTCCACTGTGCTGTATCTTCCCTCGATACAATTTATAATTCGATGATTATCTGTAGGTACTAGCGCGTATACAGCGGTGCGCGATGTCGATAACGTTCGCGATCTCTGCGTGCCAACCTGGCATAAATTTCATCGGTTTAAAAAGGGCTGTCGTTTTCGCCCAAGTCACGACAAATTATTGATGATCTTATGGACAGGCAATAGAGATCGTTATCGAGAGCTCGCTTCACAGAAAGGTCGTGTCGTGCAACACGACATCGCAAAAACCTTCAAATACCTGTTCGCGTTGTGTTCACCGGGAAGAAATGGCCACGGTTTTCAAGCGGACACGGCCCTCGCGGGGAACATAGAACGGTCCTGGTCTCTTCTTGCGTTCGCCGCTCTTCGACACACGTTCAATCCTCCATCGTTGTATATCAAAACATAAATCCTTTCATGCGCCGTGGATAAAAATAATACACAGGCTCACGAAATTACTCGAATATTCGTAGACATGCTTTTACGAATTACGCTATGAATTATTTTACGAATCGTTTCGAAATCTCATTGGTACCGTTACGATGATCTCGATTATCGCGATTACATTGGTCAATCTTGAAATCAAACTGAAAATACGTATAGAAATTACAAGATAGTTACACGTGCACCTTGTCGAAGGTACGAAATTTACTCAAGAACCTTGCACGTACAATGTTGCGCGTATAATTGAAAATTAAGCAAAGATACAAAGTATGTAGAGATGTAAGTTAATAACGAGAAACATAGGTAAATGGATACTGTACGAACCTTATTTTTCTTTAGACTTTAGACTCTCGCTGTATCATTTGGCGATAGACTGAAATATCGAAGACACCGGCCGAAGAACTCGCAGAACCATCGTAATCGAAACTCTCCGATAATCCATTTAAGCTTTAAAGTACCAGATAGAAAAAGCTTGAAACACGCAAGAATCGACAGCATCACGCAAGGATCGTGTTAAGAGAAAAGTTGGCGCGAGGATGCGAAACTCGTACGATGCTCGTAGAAATATGGCGCCGCTTTTAAAGGGCATCAGTATGCAGAAGGTCGTCGTGGCAAGAATTTTGGGCTCGCCGTCGCGTCGACGTACAAGTTTTGTCTCACCCGTGTTATTCTTGTGTCGCACGCTTGTGGGACAAAATTTCTACGGACCAGTCGAGCGTAACCTGTCCATTGTTAGCCGCATATATTTACTTTGCTTACGACGCCGGCCATAAGCAAAGTACTGTTATGTCCGGTGGTGCTCGTATGACGTATCGCCCAACCGATCTTGATATTTCTTTCTCGCCTTACGAAACGACGATCTCGCGGCACTTTCGGCGATGTTATTCATCCCCGTTAAATTGCCACTTAACCAACACCACGGTTTTCGTCCACGATCGTTTCCCCATTAAACGAAATACAACGTGACACGCGAAATACCGTTGCTACCGTCTCGCAAGTTTCAAGTAGCTGAACTTCAGGGGTCAAGGGACGTTCCTGGTTACGCTTGATTATAGATATTTCGCGGATGTTTGCGTAGTTTTATATTTTTTCAAAAATAAGCCACGCGTCGAGCGGTTCGCCACGAGCATGTTGTATTTTTTTCTTAAGAGTAGCGATAGATTGGAATATTAACTGCTCCGTAAGATCTAATTTTTGCAAAATATTAGATTTTTTCTGCCAGCGTTACATAAATCGGTCGCATCGTTGAAAACTTTTCAGTCCGTGAAATTTAGGTTTAGGCAAGTTTAGTTATTGTTATAAACGGTTGGATCGTGCGAAAAGATGATAAAATCGAGCGATTAAGAACGACAGCTTTGTGAACGATTAATCGAGGTTTATTCGTACTACGACGTGGAGACTGTAAATGTAAGTTAGCCTTTCCACGTTATATTTTCTGGCGAGTAAACGGTGTCGGATTCTTCGGCCTCTTCAGATTTCACGCTTAGTTTATAAGTTATCATTTTTTTGATCTTTCCTAATGAATACGCTAAATGACTCACTTGTCAATTTACAAAAAGTACTTAATGCGCTGCCTATAGCAGCATCAGGCATAAGAAGAAGTCTTCGTTCGCTGTATCATAGTATATCGTTTAGTATCATTTTCTTTCCTGAATCTCGCTATCATCTTCCTATCATCTTCTTCGCGTAACTCCATCACAAAGTAGATCTCTACTACTTCTTTCTGCTCCATGAACATCAATGTTTCTTGCGTCGTCGAAATGCTTTTTCCTTCATCTTCATCACGATCGCCATCTTCGCAAACCATATGTAAACATTAAGCTTCGTAGCTCGATCTTAAGGGTTGCATTTTTATGATTCGACCGCTACCAAGCTCAACCTATAATTATAGGTAGCTATAAGGGACAACTCATTGATTCGAACGCGTGGAAACCCGAATAAGTTAACGCGTATTCGCGTAGTTTTTCCGGGACCACGAGCCGAAGAGAGATGGAGCAGTGGATCGTTATGAATCGAGCGTGTCGCGATCGTTGATCTCGATCCGCGGCCGGTGGCTGGCGACAAAAAGATCGCCGCAGAAAATCGTAAAGACACGGGGGCATCCAGTTGTAACGGTATACCGTACGCAACAGCCAGGTCTCGGAGAAAGAGAAAGAGGAAAAGAGGAGATCGCTGGGGCAGACGTGGCGACGACGCTCAAACGAAAGCTCTCCTCTTCTCGTGGCTACCGTCGTTCCTAGTGAATGGAGAGGCACCGTCGGTGGCCTCCCTTGCGGCGCATTCATCCTGGATCGATAGCCCCGCGGCGATTAATCGAATCTGGGAAGCCGGAGAGGCCACTCTCCTCCTTTCCTTCGAATCAAACGCGGTTTTTCCTCGCGCAACCTCCGCTCGTTCTACCTCGCCATAGAAGCCGTCGCACGCACGCTCCTTGCCTTTATAAGGACTTCATTGAAAACGCGCCTGTCGCTCGCCTCCAGTCCGGCCAACCTTCGACTGCCGGGTTGTTGTCGTACCCTTCTTGGTTTGTATCGTTAGTCAATTGGAGTAGCCGAGTGGAAACGAGGATTCGCTGGACAACGATGTTTGGGACGTCGGGTGTTTTAATTGGCAGATCTGCACGGATCTTTGATGGATCGAAGGTTGCTTATGGATTTAGTTCGACGTAATCTTCGGTATTTCTTAATGGTAGAGTCGCGTCTCGAATATTTCGTTCGAAAAAAGAAATTTATCCACGCGAATCATATAATTTCTCGGTGAATTTTACTTAACGTTGTTTAATTAGTCTGCATGGGAGATTTTGTACGATTTATTAGTTGTCCTTCCTTGTCGTATAATTTAACGTGCATCGAAGAGTCGAAGAACGCATTAACATGTAACACCATAGGCACCAATTTCATTTGCTTCCGCGAAATCCTGCGGTATCGCTCGAAGGATCGAGGAACATATCGCCGAGGGTTAATTTCTTGTAATTCCATTCTTCTTTCGCGAGATGCGCGTATTTCTCGTTCCTCTGGCGGAAAATAGGGTTCGATAATTAACTTCATCTATTCGCTGGCGCGCATTTTTCCCTCTTCGTTGACGGTCTAACGAGGATAATTATCCTGTCAATGGGAATTTTTGCATACGTCTAAACGGTCTATTCTTAATGGAAAAATAAAACGTTTCAATGAACGAGCCGTTCGAAACGACCGGCGTTGTTCCCAGGAAAACCCAGATAGATCCACGTCAATGAACGATCTGTACCGGTCGGCTTTACATTTACGGAGTTCCTTCTTAACGAGAACTCCTCGTTCCTGGTAACGCGATTTCCGCGTAGTTACAAAGCGGAGCAACTTACCTGCCCGTCCCTGCGACTCGTCTTTTTTCTTTCTCCGCCCGATAAACCTTCCGTTTATAATTTCTCTTCCAATTCCTCTCGACTACTTGGCCGTGATTTCGGATTTTTATCCATTCGATCCTGCCGTTAATAATCGGTCGCGTGACTTGTAGTATTCTCGGATTACGTTCCATCGTCGGCAAAGAAAATTCCCCGTTCAAGAATCTGTCAATGGTATTTTTATCTCTTTATATCTTGAAAATATATCTTCTGTTTGTACAATTATTAGATGGAAACTTTCGACCAACGACCTTTCGGCTATTATATTTAAAGTTATATTATGTTTAAAGAAACGCAACATCGAATACGAGGACTCGAGAAAACGATAAGAACTCGAACGATCATTTGAATTCGAGACTGAGAAAGGTTCGAGAACAAGCGTTTCGCGACATACGAGACCTCCAATATATTCTACGCAGGAATTTCTTGATTTTACTGAATTTGCTCCTGCCATAATAGCTCCCCTATAATAATGTAGGCAATTGTTTCGGAGGATTAATTAAATCCGATGGAAAGCGTATCGAAGATCGATGCAATCTCTCCAATTTCCGTGACAAAGTCTGCTGGATCGATCCTCTCGGGCTTTTTCGCATTGCACCTCGCAAAAAGCCCTCCGAGATCCTTTACCGAGGAGGAACTAGAGTTAAAAACTCAACAAGTCGAGTCATCCATCTTTTCTATCCGCGCTCGGCTTATAAGCGAGGAGAGCGTCAGCGTCGGCTCTCGAGCAAGCCACGGGATCCAACCTTCGGGACGTCCTTTCGGAGGACCCTCGATGATGGATGGTGAAACGGCGAAGAAAATAAAGCACCGAACCCCTCGCCTCCGGTTCCGGCGACATCCTTCTCCACCTTCTACTTCTATCGTAGGGGGAATCAGCGTGATATTTCGCCTTCTTCTTGTGCGTCGTCACCACCATCGTCGCTATTTATCCTCCGCCGGCGTTCGTCCTCCCGCTGACCACCGGCAATTAGCTTCACGGTCACGACAAGGACATCCACTTCGTGATAGGCTAAACACAGGTCGGCTACTCTATGAGATATTGCTCGATGATCGAAGGGAGGAGGAGCGGGGACATTCATGCTACAGGATGGATAATTTGTGATCTTGCGATCGGGCCGCTGGCCCGACGTCTTTGTAACTTTCCTCCTCGTCCTCAGAAACTCCATTATCATCCGAGCCCTTGATTGAGTTCTACTTATTGATTAATGTTCCCGGTGAATCTGTCCGAACAACGACAATTCATTACGCCGCACGCTTCTCTGCTCTCGTCTCGTTTTTCGATCCTCTTCGTTGGCAAAACGTTAGAACGTTAGGAAAGCGTTAGGACGTGGATGGCTAAAGGTTTTGTCTTAGGCGATATATACGAGCCTCTTGGATGTTAATTGATTAATCCCACGTTTTAACGATTCCTTAATCTCGTTACGCAAGTACGCGATTGATGCTCGATTGGTTGATGTTTAACGTTCGAGAAACAAATTACTTAATTGCGTAAGTTCGTTAGTCGCGAGAACAGGACGAGAACGATAAGTCCTGACGTGTGATATATTTATAGGAAAGAAAGGTGGCGTTTGTAAGGTCGTTCTTAGACTGCGAACGTTTATTCGATATGAGCGTAGCAGCTAATAGCGGCATATTTTCAGCGTTCTATTTATTTTTGTATTATTATCTATTTGTATTGTATTATGTGTATTCCGTACGTTTTTGTATCTGAAAAATTTCCCATGAACATTCGCAGTCTAATCATCGCTTTACTGTACCTTTCGATTTATGCAGCTGACTAATACGACTTCTGAACCACTCATATATACATATGCTAAGGTTGGTTTGGGTTTAGAGACACGAAGAACGAAGGGAAACGGCGGAGGATGACGGTGTTAAGAATAAACCTGCACCAGATGTGACCGCAGATGACCGGGCAACGTAAACTAAGGCAGAATTTTGAGCTTTATCGGGAAACCAAGAATTTTAGATTTTCCGTTGGTTTACAAGGTTTACGAGTTGTTACAGTTTAAGGCTTCCGGCTGTAAGCCGTGTCTAGTGGAAATTAGTGTCTGCTTAAACGCGGATAACCAAAGATAGATCCAATAATAATAAATCCAATAACGAAGTGGGAATCTCTTTACACGAAGATATAATTCTTTTAATATCGTTACCGTATCAAGTAGATTTTACAAAGAAGCAGACAAAGATCGTCCTTCGTTCGATCCTACGATCGATAGAAATCTCCTAAACAATTCCGTAAAACGTTCTGCAACGCTGTTCCTTCGGGTAATTATTCGCGTAAAAAGTTACGCGTACAATATCATTCTCAAAATATTTAGCGCAGTTATCGCATAGAAATGTTGTTTATAACGTTAAGAATTGTAAAATTCTAAAATTAACAAATTTATTTACCGCTAAAGCTTTACGAGAAGTAGAAGATGCAGAGAGTGAGACTTATCAGTGGTAATGTAGATTATATACATTCTCCTCGAACTTACATTAAATCCTAACTACATCCATGTATCTATCT
Organism: Bombus terrestris; assembly: GCF_910591885.1. Taxonomy (NCBI): domain Eukaryota; kingdom Metazoa; phylum Arthropoda; class Insecta; order Hymenoptera; family Apidae; genus Bombus; species Bombus terrestris. The sequence goes on along the minus strand of NC_063271.1, from coordinate 4,429,829 downwards.
CGTCTCGAGCTTTCAAAAATCCCCGTAGAGACATAGAAACGGAGAAATCGTGCGAGATAACCATTGTCGATAGGAGATATCTGCAATAGCTGGCGATTAACGCGTTCCTCGCCAACGGAATTTCATACATCCACGGAACACGTATACCGCAAAAGAATAATCGTACGTTTACGCCTAGCGCGATTGGATATCTCATCAGGTAGAGATCGCTGGCTACCATCCATTGGCGCTTCCCCGTGTCGATTTATAGGTCGATGAAGTTGGATCGGTGTTGAGCATCGATTACCTGTAATCGAACAGACATAACGTACTGCCACGTATCGTTTTCCTCGATACCAATGTACGTACTTTCTACTTCGTGCTTCCCTTCCATCAGCTTCGTTTACGCTTTTCTTTCGAGTCTGCGCTTGTAAACGTCCGGTGTTTATGCTACGCCGTAAGAGCCAGTATACCTACCTCTCTGCTCGGTCCGCTTCTCTTTCATCGCGTCATGAAGTTTTACGTTTTCCGAAACCGTCTGCGTGGTTGGTTTTAATTTCCAGCACATTCTCGGCCATCGTTCTCTCGATCCGTCGTTCTTTCCCTTTTTCGGCGTACAAACAGGGTTCTGGGAAGTGCGAGAGGCTTTAGAAGAGACGGCAAGCTTTGCTTTCTTTGACGTCTCTTGCGTTTGTTAGTGAATCGGATGTTTCGGGATCGATCGGTTGCCTTGAACTTGCAACAGCTCCGACGAAATTCAGGTTTAGAAATGTCGAGGTATTTCGAGAGCGACGGTCGGCACCTCTCTTCTCGTGTATTTTGAGAATCTCTACGGACCGGACAAATCCTCGAAAAGAATTTCGTAGAATAGATCGAGCTTGATCGATGTTCTGGGATAAACACCGAGAAACGTAGGAACGTTGAGATTCAGCCGCCGAAAGCGGAAGATTCGAAAAGTTTTAAAACCGTTCATCGTAAAGTACATTCGCGATATCGTAATAGTCATTTTCTTTTCGAGTTTCGAAAGTTTGTAATAACACGCTTGAACGTTCTTTCGCAAAGAAGCGGCGGATTTAAAAGTTTCGAAATGCTTCAGTCCGAGCGCTTTAAATCACCGAAGCAGAGATAATAAAATAGAAAATTGAAAGTACCACGTTACAAACGAGGCATTTAAAGGTTCTTCGAGATTCCGAGGGTAGAACACCTCTTAGCTTCCTGTCGCCAGGGACTACACGTTCTGGTATCGGTTGACCGGTTTAAAGGGAGTACGGACGTAACATCTGAATGAATCACGTCCGACCAAAACGAATACGGGCAATCGCGTGTATGTCCCTTCCCTCGTCGGTCCCGTGTTCACTCCGGTACACCTTCTTTTTGCCCGTTGACGCTCCTTGCACGGCCCAGTTCGCGCAGGACTACTCGGCCCCGTACGTGCGTACGTATAAATAAACGCACATACATTATTTATAAATCGCTTATGCACCGATCGCAAGGTCGAACAAGATCCAAGACCCGCGGAAAACAGAAATACAGATCTCTCTCTCGCCATACTCTGGCTCCACTTTCGAGAATCTATAGTTGAACAGTTTCGGCAACAAAGTTATCTTTGGCAAATTATACCGCTGCAAATACGTTTCTTATATTTACTCTTATCATAATAAATATTCTAGCTTCTATGGTAGGAAAAGTTGGCTTGGAAATTTTACAATCTTGACGATTCCCGATAGTTTATAACATCTTGAATCGTCTTACGGAGAAAGCAAAAGGTTTTAAAATTTTCAACCAAACTTTCCCTACTGCAGGAATTGTAATATTGCGTTGGCAACTAAGTGATTGCGGATTTTGTCACTACCACCTAATGACAAAATCCGCAATTACTTAGTTGCCAACCCAATATTTATTACAAAAATATATCGAATTGAAAACGCGAGGAAGTTATTGGTTTAGAATTCTGTTACCTTGGAAGAATAGTTTCTAATAGGCGATCTATCAAAGTAAAGGCGGTCGAAGGGTTGCAACGATATTTATTCGACTGTTCTTGGCTGTCGATCAAACGATATCTTTCTTGCGAGATGTTAGGTTCTGTGGTCGACTGGAATTTTCTTTGTTAATAGTTCTTGCAAAACGTTTCGACGAAGGAAAGTGCAGCCAGTGGAAGCTCTCTGTTTCATTTTTGCCCTGGAGGAATGGTACGAGCCACGGTGGACAGAAGAACGTAGAAGGCTCTCTCGGTAGCAGGACGGGAAGTAAAAGGAAAACTTGTCTTGCCAATCGCGCGCGCTTTCCAGCGAAAGAAACGAACTTGTCATAACTCGTCGAACGTGCAACACTTCAGGAAATTTGTCGTTCGTTCGTGGAATAGGCTATAAAGCTACTGTACGAAGAAAGTTGCCGCCGAACCAAGTACATTTGCCTGTCGTTTCAATTCATTCTCTCGAATTAACGATTTAACCGTCTCAATTAATTCGTTCTTACTTCTTATTTTGTTTTATTATATGTTATCCCATTTTTATTCTAGGTAGGCTAGATACATAGATTTTATTTTAGATTCTAAATACTTGGAGACTGTTCGTATAACATTTTACCACGTATAAATACTTATCACGATCAGTATGTCGCAAATACACAGATAAAACTTCAAACTTCCATGACCATGGAAGAGCACGAAAATGATAACGATTTTTAATTTTATAAATCGAAACGAAAATTGAAATTCAATCAGAGATTCGTCAGTAAGATGCAGAATCAGGTTCTTCTTCCTATTACACGCTTTATATTTAGTCCACTACAGTTCGTTACGAGGATGATTTAATGTTACGAGCGGTTTAAGTACCTTAATTTTAGCACGCAAAGATAAAAAATTTCATCTCTGCGAGAATGTCTACCAAAAATAGTCGCATAAAAATTAATCGAAGCAACGAAGAAACGAGATTATGCTTACAAGTCTGACCACGGAGTTCGCGGGTTCGATCGTATTCGCATTTCGAATGGTCAATCGTCCAAGACGGGGGCAATTTTTACGCGCAAAAACGTTCACGGTCCGATGTGCCGGAGCAAGACGTCTTCCCAGCTTTGTAAGCGGTTTTTCGCGTCATTTGCGGTTCGATATAAGCTACTACTGCTTCAACGTAATGACTCATCCGGCCGGCGAAAAGTCGATTCTCGTCTGCGTGTCGAGTACCTATCCGGACGACAATCCGGCTCCTCTGGTACCGTAATGCACGCAAGAAAGGAACAGGCTTGATTTTGCTTGGACTTGTAGTATACGACGTTTGGACCCGACCAAAATCATCAATGAGTGTCTCTGGGATCGCGTTGACCTGGCGCAGGATGGTCTTGCCGCGATCACAAAGTCACCAAAGTAAAGGAGACGTCGCACGGTGTGTTAAACACGGCTGTCCGACCGCAAAAAGGTTACGCTATATGACGCTATGCGAAATGACATATTTTTTACCTTTACACGTAGAAGCATTTCGTTACGAGACACGACAGACGATTACTCGAACGATTTCTGTTTCATATAATATCTTGTAGATGATAAATTTTCATCGTTTCTCGGTTTTATTTACTTGTACCTTGAACTCTTTGAACAGGATACACGCAGAATCATGTTGCTGGCTCCTACCTGAACTCTACCGCATTACCGGTTAGAACTTCATCTCGTAATTCGCGAAGCATAATAATGAAAGTCATTAGGCCGGCGTGACGAAAGCTCAAAGTTCGATCGATGGTGGCGATAGGCCGCGTGATTGATAATCCAATTAAAGTCCAGTCATCGACGATACAATATAAATTCTCAAATATAATTCGAACACGTACAGAAACCCGTAGGTACGAGACACGTAGGCGACGCGTAAAAACGCTGATTGCATCCTTCACCGGCGTGGAACGAAGTAAAGATGCTTTTTTTTCCCGATGGCGGTTGTTGCGTGAAGCGAAAGCAAGAAGATAATGCCGTAACTGGTTCCCCTCGCGAGTCTTTCGTACACCGGGAGGTTCTCGGTTATTTTTCTGACAACGGTCTCGACCCAGTTTCGTCGCTGGCTCTCGATCATTCTCACGTCCCTGTTCTCTCGACTACGTTCCAATCCCCGCGGGATGGAACCAACGTATTCCTAATTCTAATCCTCCGGATCGGTAAATGCTTGTTGTCGCTGCTCCGTGTGTCTGAACGTGGTCAAACACGGATAGTCGCGTGGGAGCCGACGAGAACTTTCCACCTGTCCTCGATCTTATCTCTTCAGGTCGGTGAAGTCTGAGCGGCACACGCGGACCCAGCTCTCCGTGCACGTGCATTACTATGAATGGCCAGATGCATGGCTGAAAGTGCAACGACGTTGATACGCGTGGTCTTATTCAGTGAATCGATCTGAGTCATGGTGAAATTGAGACGAATTGGCGTACAGGGAATTTTTCCCCGAGATTCGGAACTAGCAGAGAGATTTTTTACCGAATCCTTCATCGTAGTTTATTCTTCAACGATTAAATTTCGTTTCGATACGCGAGACAAGCATTTTCTTATTCTTTCACCATTGGAAGTGTTCCTTAACCCTCGTAAAGGACGAGGTCTTTTTTCAGATATGGAAAATTTTGTTTATTAATTATTAACAATAGAAATGCATCTATTGTAACGAGTTTCAGGAGAAAGATACGAGACATTGGAATTCCAAATAAATATATTTATTCTTTCGGATTACGTAGAGATTATTATATAGAGATTTCTTTTTACCAGAGATTCGGTCATTTAAAATATAGGTCACAGTAGTAGTAAATTTCCTTTTTGAGGTATTAATATTTCTATGAATCTGATAAAATAACAAGAACGAGTAAAGTTTCGATAAATAAAACAAAATTTGATCAACGTCAACGCGACAATAAATCTCCATGGAATTTCTAAATGTAAATCAACCGATAAATCAAGGTATCTACTGTTATTAAAGATGTCGCAGCCACGGAAATGAAAATTCTTCGATCCAATTTTGAGATCACCGTTCGTAATTTTTACACCAATATCTCGAGAAACAAATTCTGCGGGTCGCCGTGACGGACCGTAAGCGTAGAGTACGGATTTCCACGATGACAAATTATTGTCGCCCATGGTCGTCCTTCGGCGTTCAGGGTTGCGGTTCAACAGGTTCGAAGTCTGTGGGGTGGGAGCGTACTACGACGCGGTAGCGTGCTGAACCACGAGACGTTCCACCTGCTCTGGATCTTATCTCGAACGATGAAACGCGAGAGAGTGATGCATAAGTGCACGTGTACGCAGTGCTCCTGATGTACACCCCCATTCATAATTATTAGGGGACTTACCAGGAATTTGTACGACACGCAATAGAAAGCGATCAATAAAAAATAGTAGTTCGTATTCGTGCGACGAAAAGTACGCGGCAGAAAGCGATGAAAATCATTTACAAGAGTTGGACGACGTAAGAATATCATCATCGTATTTTACGACATTTTAACGTTGCGGCAATCTGTTACGGATGGTAGAAAAATACACGTTCAATGCCCCAAAAGTAAGAAGAGTTTTTGCTAACACGGTGTTAATTAGCAACGTATTGAATTTAATGGGAAATGTAATTTAACGTGCTCTTCTACCGCGTATATTATGATACAAGAAATATGATAGAATAATATAATATGAAACGTGTATACATGACCATAACATATAACGATAACAATTCTTGAACTAACTAATTCTCGAAGCTTTTAAAATTAATTAGGATCGGTCAGGCTTATCTTATTTTGTTCTAATTGTTCTGGTGTCGTACTTATGAACGGGGGTTTACGTCCTGCGGCGTGAATGAAGGGCGAGTATGTGAGCGTGCACCGCCACGGAAGATTAATTAATATCGCAATATCGTTGCCCATACGCCAATGACAAATTGGAGAAAGTGAGCGGCCCTCGCTCGCGGTGGCCGTGGCTCCTCCGGCTAGGCACGTCATCGTGATAAAGGAACCATAAAGGGATTGTGCATCGAGGAAACCTTGAGTTGTCTCTCTTACACCGGTGGGAACCTTCTTCTTCTGCTGTAAGATCACCCTGATGTTACATTGCTTGGAAAAGCTATCTCGCAGGCGGATTGTTTTCTACGATATAGCTTCGAGGTTTTCACGGCTGCTATGGTTATCAAAGTTTTCTATGGCGCGGTTATGTGGGAAGTTTTAACTCGCTTATCGAAGTACGAGAGTGGTTTTTTCTTCCTTTATCAGTCGCAGTGGTAGCAGCTTTTCTTGGGAAACCTCATTTGATTCTTCTCTTTGCTTCGAGAGTTTCGTGAACGTAACTCGAAGACTACTCACGACCCTTAAAGATTATTTAAAAGATGACAAAGTAAGAGATAACTTTAAAGGAATTATCCTTTTAATTACGTATCGACGTAACGACCGTAAGATTCTTCAATAACGTCATCGCATTCGCGAGTTAAAGCCTTTCGTAAACTGCATCGTCGTGTTCTCGGCTGCACTTTTAACAGGAAGCAATTGCGTTACGTACACGAGCTTGAACAGGTCTGGAAGTCATTAGGTTGCATCGTAAACAAGACGTAGCGACAACTTACGGAATCTAGGCAACGATCTTGGTATAGTCAGGGTTATTACGGAATTTCATAATAGTATCGTAACGAAAGTGGTCGGGAAGGGAAGAGACCGTGCGATTCCTCTGGCAGGCTGCTATCGGTTTAGACGAGTTCCTACGTTCTCGTCCTTTTGCTATGGGAGCCACTCTCGATCCTCGCCTACGATACGCGTTCCCACGTGTGATTTGACGCACACGCGTACACACGCACGTTGCGTAACGCGAACCAGAGCGCTACTTGATTGTTGGTCGTGCGTGCACAACGCCGACATACGATACTCGAAGAGGAATATTATTATAATTCGTGGACGATGGCTGTCATCTTTTTCTGTGTTTCGAATGATTCATAAATTGTTTTTTACGGGATCCTAGACAGGATTTCGATAAAAAGCGTAGAATTTTAGATCGAAAAGGAAGGAAAGCAATTAGAAGCAGCGATTTATATCGTCATTCATAAATCGCGTTGGAATATTTTAAGAGGATTATGAGCACATAATTAAAATATAAAAATGATCTTTATTAACCGCTTGTTCGTGTAAGGAAATTGTAGTATGAGAACGTTTTAAATTCCAACTCATCGCGTCAATTAATTGGAGCAAGTATTAATTAATGTTACAATTAGTCTTTCTACAAATATTTTTCTACTGTACTAACAATAGAAAATAGAATCTTGGCACGGTCTTATCGATTTATAATTTCATAATTAAATTACATCTTGTCGAAAGTTAGCATATACCTGTATCGATATCGAAAAAGGGACGATTGCATCGTATCTGTATCTTTATTTTTTGATTAACGAGTGGATATAATATACGATGATTTTCAAATATAAGTAATTATTATCGATTAGATATCGACGAGCGTGAAAGTTCGACACGTAAATGAGTTTGAAGCAACGAAGAGTTGTTTCACGTGATACGCTCGGTAGACGCGAAGGTACTGTTAGCTGTTAAGTCGCAATATAGTAAAGCGTATGAGTCATTAAGCGTAATATGTTTAGCATCTGCCTGGACATCGTCGGCTATTCAGCCTCTAGATTTACCGGGGTTCGCCTATTGAAACGGCCGGACGATGATTCGTTGAAAACCATAGCAAATATTCGATAATGGAGCCTGGCTATTCTACAATAGCTGCTAGTTCCTTATACACCTTTGTTACGTAATGTAATCACGCTACGGAATGCCAACACCCGGTGGATATTTAAAATCATCGTCAGAATGGATTTTGTGCAGGTAATTTCTATCCGGCAACTTCAATTAGAATTTTCACGTTTAAATCCTTTTTATCTCGAACTGTATAAAACATCAACTCGTTAGGTGTTTAACTGTTTATGTACAAATAACTCGATTACATGTTAAAAACACAGTAAATGAAATAAAGAGAGAGTACCCTCGATAGAGCGCTACAATATGAGATGAATTTTTTCAAAAATAAATACATTTATCGTATTATAATTAATTAACTTCCCAAAATACGATATTCCATGGGATACATAAAAGGGTCGGGGAAATTGTACGTATAAATGGAGGAATAAAGAAAAGGTAAGTGAAATAAATGACACGAGTCAATAAGAATATCCATTTCCCGTGTGCTTCCCTTCTTCCATTAGACTTACATTTCAAAAGCCTGTTAATGCTTTCCGCGGGCCGCGCTTCAACAACAAGTAAGTTTATTTACGTTTTTAATCTGAAGAGATCTACGTTTAAAATTTACAACACTGTTAACTCGCGGAGTAGCTGGAAAACGATAAGAATCGGGACTTTGATGGGATTTGCCGGGGCGCAGAGAAAATTATTCGCAGTCCCAGGCAGGAAACTGTTGGGCAAAACGGTTCTCAGGCTCTCCGGTGAGCCACTTCCTGCTCCACTTCATCGGCCGGCAACACTCTCTTAAACGGAGACAAGAGAAAGGCGTGGAGATTTCTTTGGAAATTATTAAGACCGGAATACTCGATCGAATATGACGTGTATTTAGCCATTCACGATCACAGATAACGTTCCACTTGCTGATCCTAACACTAGCCGTTACTTCCAAAAATATTACTATCATTTATCCTCGATTTTTAGATTGCTCTATAATACCGAACAGATGACTAGTAAATTAGCATATGTTTTTTTACTCGGGACTGTACGTGCCCTGATATGAAGCAAAATCTCGCTAATCTTAGTCGTCTAAGATATAGGCCATTAAAAAATCATACGCAACCATAACCGACGACATCGATCGAAAGTGAACGTAACTTGCTTTAGCTTGTAATAGCTTTTAAAGATTCAGGAAAATCTTAATTGCGTGGTGAAACGCATCTCGATCATCCTTCCAACTAAAGCGTCGACTCTCTAGCGAAAAATCGTTGCGGCTAATTAATGCGTCAATTTAGGACCTTGTTTCATCAGGTACGTTATTGCACCGGAGGCCCTTAATTAGTCAGTGCCAAGTTAGAAAGTATATCTCGGATTCCCCGTAGGCGCACGCTATTTCCATCGTGTTTTATTGATCTCTCCGGCACCTGTCGCCAATAAATTCCCGTAACGACCTGTTCGATGATTATCATCGAGTGTTTCCGTTATAGAGTTTGTCGGAAATATCTGGTGTCGTGAGCAATCGCGAGAGTCTTTCCCTTCGTCTCGTCCTTTTCCCTCCTGAGAAAGGACAACCGTTCGTGGACCGTTTACGAGTCGCTTTACGATGGTCGTGCACCGGTGTAACACGCCTACGTTTTGCTTCCTCTTTGGCGTGATTGCGTCGAGGATTGCGCAATCGTCGCTGTTTCGACGAAGTGGCGAATTAGCCTCGCGTCGAAACGACCGCGTAAATTAACGACTCGCTGACTTTTATTGAATCCCGTTCTCTGTTCTCGCCATGTCTCACGCTGGATTAGGGATTATCACGTTTCCAGGAATCTCTTGGAATTAATCGACGAACACGATTCGCGTGAAATACTCCGGTTAGTTTGGAATTCTGCTGATGAGACTCGAGATGTTAATCTTTATCTGATGTTCTTGTGTCGTGAGCGGTTGTAACGATTGGGACTGCATTTAAATTGCTTCTCTGCGATAATTAATTGTCAATTTCAGAGTAGTTTCTCAAGGTACTTCTATGGTAACCGCTAATTGGTAGGATCGATCGCTCACTAATTTTAGGCTATTTAATTAGAACTTATCGGATAATCGTTGATTTTTAATTATTTAACTATCGTATTTTTAAGATATGTATGCATATATTTAGATTATTTTCTATAGTATTTACTAGCGTTGGTTTCGAATTGCAATCTCTACTCATATTTTATACTCTGTGCTGTTTACCCTTTATCACGTAAGCTACAATCAATGAATTCAATAAAAATTCTATTATGGACCAATAAATACCCAACGTATACCAATCAAAGTTCAAAGAAGCGTCAAAGTTCAAGGTTTCGTAAATCCTCGAAAGATCGCACAAAGGGAACACGCGTGAGAGTTCGGTAGGCTGTTTTCATATTCCCCCATTAACCGCAATAACCATTAAAAAAAATACAGTAACACGAGTATACGATAGGCAGTTTTGTTCTTGAAGGCGAATTTCAGGCTCTCCTCGTGTCTCTTCTCCACTCGGAGAATAATAACGCAACGTCTGCCATGAACAACCCGTTGAAAATTACCGACGGAATAAAATCACGGCTATTACACGTCGGTGTTCCAGATCGGGCACTGTTTTCTCTCCCGGGGCGGTTTGTACGTCGCGACACCGTGTCCCTGTTTGGACAGTAGCCTAATTGTAGTTTACCATAATTGCGGCCAGAAGCACGGTTCTCTACACTTCCGTGCAACCGTTCCAATGAGCCTGATAATTCAGCCAGAACCAATCACGAGATCGACCAGTGTTTTACAAGCTCGTGGCTCGGTTTCCACTCTCCTTCCGCTGTACTACAACTTTTCTGCTCCGGCAGTTTTATCGTCCACTTTGAAAACATCTTTGTATCAACATTTTTCTCCGCATACTAATAAATATTTGGACATTTATCATAGAGAAATCTTACGAATATCTTTCTTACGAAAATTAGTACGAAATTCTTACGTTTGTGCACTTCGAAGCTTCGTGGAATCGTCGATCGATGGAGAAAATCTTCTGCGAACGTCTTAAACTTGAAAAAATCGATTACCGTTCGTGAAATGGTTGTTTCCAAAGCATCGCTCGTTCTATTTACTGAGATTCCGTTTCGAGGGAAACCATAAGATCGTACCACGTTTTTATCGTAGCCGTTACACGTTACTAGCCACTATCATCAGCGCTACTATTATTATCAGCCAGCGTATATGTAATGTGTGTACTTTCCGTCTCGTTCCGAAGTGTGTGTCGCCTCTGGTGAAAATTAATGATCATTTTGTCATTTTCTGGCGCTCGCGCTCTCGCGATCGGCACGCGTTTGATCTTGCCCTCTCTGTGGATCGCGCCTTTCCTTCCACGCTGTCCACGGTCATATTTCCTCGGAGAAGCCTAGCGATGACAGCGGACGGATCGTTCTTGGTACGGTGACGTAGAGACCTCGATCAATTCACGTTGCTCCCTCGTCCACTCTCGTTGTTCCAGAGACCTCGATCGATCGTGTTCTCCGGCGCACGGACGTTGGTCGACGTGTTTCTCTCACGCGGTATCAGCAGGTTGTTCACGGTGGTGGCTTGTTCTTTGGTTGCAAGTACAGTGGCTACAAAAAGTATTTTTCTACCGCACTTATTATCGCACAATAATCGATTAGATTCGATTGTATTAGACTTCGCGTCGTTTAGTAGTACTTTTGTACGATCGCAATAATTTCATGCTACGGAAGTGAAACATACGTGAAGAATACGATAAGAAGAAACGCTCTATCGGAGAACAAGGATACGCGTAAATACTTTTTCTAACCATTGCGGATGACGAGTATGTACAGTTGCTGAAGAAAATATTCAGATACTCGTACATGTCCTTTGTGAATATATTATGCTGTACGAAAGATTTTGAAATTTCGTTAGCTCATTTAAGACACTTAAGACATTTAAGACACTGCGAGTATTTCTTCTTCCATCTAGATCCTACGATATTACGAACTTGAAGAAATACGACAGTTAAATTAGGATATTTTATTTGCTGCAATATACTGCAAGATAAACGAATTCTTTATGGAGATTCCAGTCGCTTGACCGATGAAACAGAAAATACGGCTATTATCCGCGAGTGATTTCAATGGAAACGTTCGAGGAATGAGGCGAACGACGCGAGGGTTCCCTCGTTCGTTACGATGCTCTCGTCACACGCTCGTTTTAAGGTCTTTCGACTGCCATCTTGCCAGCGGAAAACGTATTTATAGCACGCGAAGATTCTGTATTCCGTCGACGCCGATTGTCGACGATACGCTCCCAAGTCACGACTCGAAAATTCTACCCCGAACATTCCGATCCCCTCGAAGTCGACGACTGAATCATCCGATAAATACTCCACGATCCGTGCAGTTTCATCGTCGTCGAATCACATTATTGACCGGTGACAATCGATTCTTCGAAGAACCGATCGAAAATAACCAGATGAGGATGATCGTCCTTACGTATTTAGTTCGTTCGTGAGAATAGAAAAGCTTCAGGTTTTCTGTCCACCTGAAATAGCACGCAGATAGGAGAATCGCGAGTAGAAATTCGGTATGACCAAAGTGCCTTTTACCAGAACACCTTGTAGAGATAAATAGATAAGCAATCAAGGTGTGACGATGCCACGGGGAATTCGAGGCAAGGCAAGTAAATCGGTATCGCAATCGGTGATAAGACAGATGCAATTTCAATCGAATATTTCTATTTGTTTTTCACTTTTGCGATTGGTTCAGTTCGTTCGACGAATCTAGCTTAAATCAAACAAAATTTATTTTCTTTTTTTATTTGGGATAGAATTGTCACGGCACTCGACGACGGAACTTTTCGACGGCTTCGCGACACAAAGCGCTATTCCATAAAAGCGTAAGTCTAATGTACCATCGATACATCCCTACGATTCTTTCGCCGAATATTTGGAAAAATGCATACGCGGCAACCGTCGTGGACATTTAACAAACGTGCGTAGTGGGGATATCGAGGAGCAACAAAGAAAAGAATCCGTTTGGTTTCGAACAAAAGATTCGTTCCGTTCCGAACTGCGAAGTGCGAAGGGTCTAGCGTAACAGCGAAGCAAACACATTCGAGAAGCGTGATTGTTAATCGTTGATCGTTGATTGTTGACTGTTAATTGTTAAATAAACCTTTTTTGTTGAACATCAAGAGTATTTCTTGGGCACTTACGCCTAACACCACCTCAGAATTAATTCGTTTTACACATGGACAAGATTTCACGTACGCCTTGTTCATTGTCATTTTCATTTAATCAAAATGTGTCGTATACCTCGGACCTTGTTGCCAATTGGAAAATTTAATATTTTATTTTTTGCAATTTACTGGATTGATAACACGATCGGTGTCTTCGCCGTTCGTGATTATCGGAGCTCGTGTCTTTGAATCATTCTACTGCATCATTTGTTCATGATCTGTATAAAGTAAACGTATTCAGATCACGAACGTATTTTATAGCTCGAAACACTTCCTCGATGTTATTGTACAAAACGTAGAAAACGATCTGACAGAGTTAAAGCGTCTATAATTTTGTCCCTGAGATATCTTCAAAATCTTCTTTGGAACATTCCTCAGGATGTAAGGGACGAGAGAAATCTTGTAAAAGCTCGTTACAACGTGTGATAAAAAAACACGCCGAGTAAACGATTCTGTATCCCAAAAGGATAAAGGATTAAGAGTGCGTAAAAAATCCTTCTCTCCTGCCGCGGCATTTTAATTGAATTTTTCCAAGTGGAAAACGGTTCCAGCGTACCTATTTCAACCTCTTTCATAATCCCTTGGAGCAACGCACTTAAACGTAAATAAACGCACGGCTTCTCGTTTCACATTCGACTCGTGGCTCGTTTTTGCCAGTGAAAACCGCATTTACGGAACTCGCTTAAGTACTATTACTATTCCGACTGTCCTGTCCATAAAACCGGCATCTACCATCGCCGTTACACGGGAAAGTAAGGACGAAAAGTCTCTGCTGATATGGCGGAGAAAGAAACGGAACGAGCGTCGAGGAGATTCTTAAACGATCGGTTGGTTTAACATCGAACGCATCGAGTCGTATATTGCTTGTAACTGATGAAATCCACCGCACCATTAACGTCCAATCGAACAGCGTTTGAAAAGCGCGCCAATAGTCGCGTTTGGGCGCATGTTCAATTCCATTACGATCTAAGCGGATGTTTACAAATGTTGGAGTTGCCTTTTTATTGCTAGAGTGTTATTGCTTATACGATGATTCCGTTACGAAAAATGTATATAATTCTTTATTTAGAATTTAGCTATCGGAGGATATACGTATGACAGCGTGCGGTTACGAAATCGAACAAGCTTATTGGAAAAGTTATTTTATTTTTGTCCGAAAAATATTTCTACTATAGATGGTGGTGTTCCTCGAATTTGTAGAAGCATTTTCGACGATCAGATTGACAAACGCAACGTTCGTGTATGGGCAATGTGCATGGCGCGACAACCAGTTTTAAACAGCGTGTTCTTTATGAGTTAATCCCCGCGCGATGTTGTTCGTCCACTGGTAATACAATATTGACATAGATAGGAGATCTGATCGGTAATCGATAGCTCTGGCCTGGCCCCGTGTGCGTCTACCGGTGACTGCATTTTAGTCGAACACGATTGCGTTTCTCGGCTCTTTAAAGCGTCGCGATTCGTATCTACACACTCCGACATCGTTGTACGAACTATGCCTATCTCACCGTGATTATCGTCTAATAATCGTAATCATTGTTTCTAAATCTCGTGTTTGGGGAAAAGAATCAGTTACGGAAATAATCAATTTGTCGCAGATGACGCGTAGTCCTCAGTCGTTCTCGTTTGGTGTTTCAAGCGATTTTTGGAGTATCAAGTCTTCTGAAATTTGGATGTAAACTTCTTTTAGAGCATGATAATTGCTCTCTCTAGATCACCATGCTGAGAACCTTTGATTTTATGGCTCGATCATCGTCCGAGGCATTAGTTATAACATGGATCGTGATACTAGAGATGAAAATACGCTTCGAAAGAAAGAAACCGACGGAGATACAAATTAGCAGATACGATTCTAGAACCTAGGCCAATTAAAAATTCATGTCTGTATTAGAATTCCTCTCGCTCGTTTCCCAATTTCTAGAAATAACAATTAATACCCGTAATTTTTTGGTGAAATATCCTCGACCATAAATAATCATATCATCGCAAACAACCCTAAAATAGTAGGATGCACCATACGTCTTCAAGATCTTAACTCCTAGACATCGACCAGTTTCACTTCACGCGACATTCGTATCACACGGAGGACTCGCATATCTTCGATACCGCGAAACTTTCAATGCTCCTAAGAACAACGACGACGACGACAACAAAATCAAGCTGAATCCTGGGAAGAAATGGTCAGGTGATTCGTGATCTCGAGACATCCTTGCCAGCTTTCAGTTCCTTGCTCCCTTGGTGAATCGATGGGAATGAAGGAAGAGGGGCAGAGCGGTTGGGAGAAATAACCTTTGAGTAACACGAGGTAGCAGGCTGCTGCGACGTGTCTGCGTGGTCTGTATAGGGTGGGACGAGTTGCAACAGGGGAGAGAGAAAGAAGTAGAAGGGTGCCGGAGAAAAGAGGTGGAAGAGAGCAAAGAAGGTGGATCATAGAAGGTGAGGAGGAGCCAGTGAGATAGAAGGCGTCCTTGATAGACAGGATGCCCCTGCCTGCTGCTTCATACCGTATAATCTTCTCTCTCATCTCATTCGGCCCCTTGTACGGGGTGTCGGGCAACGATTTGCACCCATACCGCGTCGGGGGCAGCGCGTCGTGTTACTCGAACCCCTCTTTGCAGAGAGACATCAAACGATTCGCGTTTCGATCGTTTCGTCGCCGTGTCATTCGCGAGATCCTCGAAACATGCAGCGGATTAGTCCGTCAACAGGACGGTTTAGCGACGCGTGGATGACGCGTTATAAGGTTTAAGGAGTCGGTAAATTTATGCGTTGAGCTTCTGACAGGGTTAAGTCGAGTCGACGACGCTGTAACGATGGACAAATTGAAAGATGTACGCGCCGTTTGTAAGGGTCTTGACATTATGGAAGAATTGGGTTAACCTGGTTGATTGTTAAAAAGTTTTAATAAAGATCGTCCGAGTTGAAATTTTATACTATACAGTACTCGTATATTGGATATTCTGATAATTTCGTCAATTACATAGAACGAAATTAAATTTCTGTTTCGTCCATGTTCGTCGTTTGTCGACACCCGTGAAGAGATAAATATAATAATTGTATAAATCAGATTCCATAATTCATTCGAAGGTTTTTCAACGATGCTTGGATAGAATTACGGAACTCTAATGTAGGATTTTACGGAATTAGTCCTCGTTTTCTAAACATAGTGGCAACATACGAAAGAAAATTTAAAATTGATACTCGTGTGTATGCATATAAATAACCATTAGCTGTTAGACAATTTTTACGCTTTAACAGCCTTCCACTTTGAAAATTATATCATATTCATAGTCTTTGCAAATTATAATCCGGTTTCGTGAAATTACCGTGCTTTTCCTAGCGATTACATCTGAAAGTTTCTTTTGTCCGCCACCGTATTCCGACTTCAAGTTTTGTAAGTTTTATAAGCGTGCAAAGTAGTTCAGCTTTATAAGAGCTATCATCAAGTAGAAATTGCGGGTTCTTGTCGGAGTTGTAGATTCATAGAAGCGGTTTCCATCTGTAGGACGAAGTCAAATAGAAAACTCAACGAGTCTACGACACTTTCGTTTGAATGAAGAGCTTGCAGAAGATTGTGGTTTCTTCGTGACGAATCTCTGCTCTTCGTTTACTCGTCTTCGGAGTTGTTTCTCTCCCTTTTCTGGTACAGCCTGTTTTTCTAGGGAAACAGGAATTGGTTACGACGTTGCTACCGTTATTAATGTTATCGACGAGTCACGTTACGAGAAATTCCACTTGCAGATCGCGGGCGAAAACCTGCTCTTGCCTCGTATCGTAGAATAATGAAGCCTTATCAGCCACGCCCACGATTCGGATCCACATCGATCGATCCTCGATACCTACACTACCGTTCATAAAGAGCCAGGTACTTCGATTTGAATTTTACCTGAGCGCACGAATTAAATGGAAATTAAATATTAAAAGCTGAATTTACTATTATCTTATGGAATCGGTATACATTTACGTTATTTGCTAAAACGCACAAAAATAATACGTGCTTCTATTTATCATATACACTGGATACATTTGTTACGTGCATCTACTACAATACGTAAGTCAGTTAAGGGATGAAAATCGTATTTAGATTGCGTCTCTTGTTGCAATCATAAAGATATATGAAATTCAAATATTTAAAAATGTACAAAATACATACGCGTAATATAAAGAATATCCAAACTATTCAAACTAATACATCGTAGTATTTAAAGGATTAAAGGAATTCCTATTTAGGTTACGTCTCTAGTTGTAATACTAAAGATATAAATTTGCATAAATTTTCATATTCTGCTAATAATAGCCGACTTCGTTAAATCCACACATATTCGCAGATAAGCGACGATATCTGCGCTATGCATCGATCCAAGAAATCTATTAGTTTATTTCTCTCAAGAATTAATTGTCAGAAATATGAATAGAGTCGGAGTAGTAAGGCGTGTAACACGGAAACACGTTCCCTACATCGCTTCCTTCTTGTTAAGTATTTCCGACTCAGATACACTCGTGTTATCCAACTGATATCGTTACCAGCAATTAAATAAGACAACTGCAACAAGGTGCACAGTTAGACGTTAATTACTGGTACAGTAATACGATTCTTTTTTTATTGCACGTTTCAAGTCAGGAAGCGTTTACTGAATATACGAACTTCGGTAATTACCTACGTTTTTTCATTGATAAGTATGCGGAATGTTAAAGCTTAGGGAGCATGCAAGATAAGATGCATGTAATTCTATTTTTTTATGCATCTATATACCTAGATAATTTAATCGCATAGCTAGTTGCACTTTGATATTCCATCGGTATACGTTTAGAACAGAGAATCTATTAGAACGGTTATCTGTATGTATATAAATATTATAAATATTTTATCAACGCACGCTGGCTATATTAGTAACCAGTAAGTATTAATAAACGATATAAGAAGATATCATTAAGCTAGATACGAACGTTATTCAGAAAATATTGAATGACGTACGAGTAGATAAAATTCAAAAATGAAAAGTACGCTATCGATAATTAATAATTATCGCTACATAATATTTAATGAATTAGAATGAATATTACAGTGTACTATATGGAAATAAGCATTTCAATTTATCATCCGACCGATTGTATCTCTCATAAATCTTTCAATTTCGTCTCTGATTCTCCAAAAATAACTGCATTGCTCGCACAAGTACGTACATTCGCGTTAAATAAATGTTAAAAAATACTCACATTTCTCTACTTTCCGCTTTCGATCGTCGAATATACTTCCCAAATCGTTCGTCCGATAATCGAACCACGCTACAAACTTCATCTCGCCCTCAAACCATCCATAAGTCACTCGCAACAAATATCTAATCCATGGTGCTACAAGCTCCAAAGAATCCTCCGACGACGTCGAGCAATTCGACGTTCGTTTGCCGAAAATACTAGACCGGAGAATTCCAAAGGAAATTCCAAAAGTTCCGTGGTTGGTCTATCGACGACGGTGATCGATGACCGTGGAGAAAGGACTCGTGGTCTCGCGGCTTCCAGGCATAGTTGGTGGCAAGCTAGAACTGCGTCTGTTGGACGCGGCGCGACGGTTCGGTGGATCTGAGTCCTCAGTCCGGGCCGGTTGATTATAATCTCCTCGAGCCGCTATGGCGGCATGCAATCTGAAACTTGGCGGAGAAGCATGTCACTCTGCTGTTCGTAGCTGCCAAGGCCTATGGTTATCCCGTCGTTGGACATTCTGGTCGTTTTGCTTGGCCGCGGATCCGCGGAATCCCGATCCCGTGGATCGTCAACCACCCTGGCTTCTGGCCACGTAGATCGCGCCGATCGATAGACGTTCACCACCCAACCCCCCTTTCGAGTTTGCGCTCGGTAGCACAGATCACTGTAATATCGAGCCCTCGAAGAAACCGCGGCGTCGCGAAGGGTGGCTGGAAATTGGAGCTGGAATCGGAAGGAGCCCCTCGGGCAGTCCAAGATCCGATCCCTTTGATCGTTCGATCGATCGTTCCCTCGCTATACCGCTGGATATCACGTCATTGGCCGGGGTATTTGATTTCTCGTGATCGATATAGGTATTCCGAGCCTTTTTCTCTTTTTGTTTTGTTTTTTGTTTTTTTAGAAACGAGTAATGGAAATCGGTTATCGGTTGGAATTACTCCGGAGAAATAGAGTCTGGTTTTTGTGCAAACGCAGCTGCGGTTTTTCTCTTTTTTTGGTATTTCAAAGTTAGGTTGGCGTGACTGTGAAACGAGCGAAGCGGAGGTGTTGAGTATTGTGTACTTTGTTTTAGTAAATATCTAAGCGTTATGTTTGACGAATGAAATACCGTGAACGATAAGGATCTACGTATTTGATCGTTCTGGCGTAATCGTCGGAACGTTAATCGTTCAGAAAATGTAGCCTCTGTAGTCGTAACGTGAAAGATCTTCCAAGGAAAGAGAACATTAAAAATGACCCGAATAACGTAGAGAGTTTAAGCTTCTCTGGACCCGAGATAAATTTAAAGATCATTCTCTGCAGAACCATGCGCCAGTCTTATTTGCAGAAAGCAGCGAGCCGGGGTCTATTATCGTATAAATGTACTCGGAATGTTCCGCGTTTAATGCCTGACCTATAAAAGGCTCCATTTTGAGATGTTTACTCTCGATGATTTTCGCATGAGCAGCAGAGGCTGGAAGCGTTTTTGCGTGACTGAATTGGCAATAAACGGTGGCAAGAAGCCAAGCAAGCATTCGAGGGAAGAACAAAGGCGCCACACGGGTCTCCGCCGGTTTCTCGGTTCGTGAGAGGGTGATATGTATTGTCGCGAGCGTTTTAAGCCGTGAGCGTGCGTTATCGTGCTCGTGCATCGTGCCACATACCTCGTGACGTCGTTTTCAAGAGGATTAAGAGGAAAAGGGGTTTGTTAGAATGTTCTAAACGAGATCAGCCCGCTGCAGAGTCTCTCGAGCACCTGTGCTTCCTCGTCGAGAACTGGATCGATCAAACAGACTTATATCAAGCGACACAACTTGACCCGGACCTCTATGGTTCAGAGATCAATCTCGATGTGAATCCGTGAACCTAAGTCGATGTTAGTTCAAAAGTTCCAATTTACAGGGTTGAATTGTTACGCATAAGTAGATTTTATACGCAGTTACGAGGAATCTAAAGATGTATAATGCACAAAATTCACGTAATCCGCAGAGTTGTATAAAATTAAGGAAAGTAAGAGGCTGTAACATTTAGACATCGAATAACATCTACGTAAATTCGTGTCTATTTGAAGATATTCTTTTTTATATTCAGACCGCACGTGGCATATTTTAATTTTCTCAATGAACTTCAAACTTATTCGCGATATACTTGATCCTATCTCTACTCACGTTTGTCACGATAATCGTTGCTCTCGTTTGTCCTTCGAAACCTGGCAATTATCGAATGTTCGATAAAACATAGAAAATTGATAGGTTCCGTCTAATATTGGTGCACGTCAGGATCGTTTTCCTAATCGAGTTACAGCGATTCAGCTATGAAATACGAGGGAATATCGCGGTTCTTGGTGATTTTCACGTGAAAAGAAGGCTTTTGTGCAATCGAAAAAGTAGTCACGGAGCGACGTGTACTGTTCGCTTGGATAAAAACATCGTGGGCTCCGGTTTGGAACGCGTAACAGAGTCGTTGCGGAACATTTCGTGAGGTTTTCCAATCGCGGTCGCAGTCGCGTTCCACGTTGCTTTAATCTTGCCATCAATCGTAATCAGTCGAGCCCATGAGGCGAAAGCAAAAGTCCCCGAGCCCTTTCTCTGGGTTCCCTTTCACGGCCGTCGTCATTCGTCGCTAAATCTTTTGTTCGTCATCGAATGGGTCATACAGGATCCTTGTAATAATCACATAAATATTTTGCAACGGTAATTATACTGTAAGCGTAATAAAAAATCGTACATTGTTTCGAAATTTCCTAGTAAAACTTTTTTTATCGATTCCACGCTCTTATAATTCTAAATTAATACGTTCAAACGTCACAGTCTAAACCGTCTCTCTCAACTTCCATTTTTCATGGTTGCATTCTCGTCGCACGTGTTCGCCGTATGGTAACGAGTCCACGATCGTTAAAACCTTAGATCTCGACATAAAATCTCCTATCACAGAAACAACAATACGAAAGCTGGTTAAAAGTATGCCGCGGCTTGCTATCGTCCAGTAAAAGCAGATCTGCCCGCGTGACCCCGACATTGTCGAGTCTATAGCTTACCAATATAAGTGCAGTTATCCTATGGTACAGTTTTAATAGTCAGTTTCATGTCGCTTCTACAATCTGTAATAAAAGGCTCTATCCATGCCTGGCTCTTTCTTCCTCTTCGCCTCGTTCTTCCAACTGCTTTGAAATGCGCACATTAGGAGGAAGGCGCTCGCGCGGGCACACGCTGCTGCTGGTGTGTTACGATATAGGGTGTCACAAAATATGCGGCAATATTTACGCCTATATCCGCCGATTTGAGATATCAAAACGGTGGAAAATGTTTCGTACACAGAACTGTCGTTTCAGGCTTATTTTCCAAGTTGTAAGTAATAATATCTTCCTCGTATCTCACTCAAATTTCACTTTTCTCGCTCTAAGATCGACAAAATGAAATAAATGGATAGATTGCGCGCTAGATGGATCTCGACGATTTCGTCAGAGCGGAAACACGAAGCGGTTCGTCAGCCGATTCGTCGATATCGATACGCTATCAGCGTAAAATACCATCGTCTATCTAACTTGAAAAGTAAGTTCCTGTTGAAGTAATCACCACTTTTACGAAAACTCTACATCTGGTTTTTTTAGTTTTCTCAAGCGCTGAAGCCATCGACAGCATATAGACAAAAGACTAGCACGAAGACAGACTATAAACAGTAGACAAGCGACGTTGGCTTCGGGGTTTTCAGTTATAAGGTAACGCTGCTAGCGTGCGGATCTGGACCAGCTCAAATTGTATTCCTACTTGTTATTACACTTCCCTATTAAATTAAATATATATATTTTGTACCTTACACTTTATCCACGCGTTTTTCTCTCTTTATACATCTAATAACTTTTTCCATCTTTTCGATATTTACAGTTGACCCGTTAAGTATCCCACGCATATGCCGTGACACCCTGTATAACAGAGCAACGCGTTAGCGTGGCGAGTCGTTTACACTGGTATTAGAGGCGGATAAGATAGGCGCGGCGAGAGAAACCTTCATTTATACCGGTCCTCCGTGCAATACGGTGCACGACGATTTTCATGCCGCGCTGATTGTTACCGTCGATATCTAATCTCGAGCTCCGCGAAGTGTCAGCCTGACGGTACACACTACACACACTTGCGGTTGTCCTTCGAGGCTGTCAAGTGCTGTTTGATCATACGTCCTGTTCGCCACAGCGTCCCGAGCAAATCGTTTCACCTCGACAGCAACGAACAGTTCGCGAAGACAGCCAGCCTCCGCTAACAGTCCTTTGGGTAAGAGGATATGCAGCGGATAAGAAAGATGAATAAAAAGGCTAGATGAAACAGACTAAATGAAAATTTTACCCAGCATTGTATCGTGGATCTCTCGTGAAAATTTGGGAAAAATGACAAATTTTCGCCATTTAGAAGATTCGTTAAAGAAGATCCATTTAGAAGATTTATTAAGAAATTACGTAAGAAGCAAAAACGACGATAAGCGACGTTAAGATTCGGTTTGTCGAGTAAGATATGTGTTTTTATATCGCAGACTATTAGGACTACTTTTAGCAAACTTATATTTACGAATCTAACTACAATTTAAGAATTTTATACTAGAAAAATGTCAGGAATTCGGCGCGCTCTGGTATGAAGTTCATCCATCAGCGGACAGAGGTGAACGAGATAAGACGCTGTTGATTTGTTAGTTTGTCCATGGCGACATAGCGGACACGCAATCGGGGGACAACGTTGTAGTCGGTTCGAAGAGAGAAGCGTGGTCGCGCGTGTAGATGGTACGACGACGAAGCGGTGCAACGTCTAAGCCGATGGCCAAGCCTGCTATTCCTGTACCATCTATACTAGACGGCGTAGCATAGGGCAATGACACTCGCTCGTCCCTAGCTCGACTGGCTTCTTCGCGCTCGCAGGTGCGCCTCTGCGTCTCGCGTGCATAGGGCGACGCTAATTTAATCAATCCCCGAACGAACCCGATGCGAGAGGGCAGACGTGGCCTCGCTGGAGGGACGCGTGGATATGTGCAACCCTGCGGGACGTTGATGACCCACGCATGCCGTCTATGCGCAAGTTGCCGTGGATTATCCAGATTTTTCTAGGTTGGGTTTTCATACGTTCAACGTTTCACATAGTAGAGAACACCGATCTTATTATTCCAATCGATAGAGAAGACTCGGATTCGAAGAACTAATCGAATTATTTTAGCGGATTAATTCAATTCTTCCCTTCTGATTAGAATAGTTATTTATGATCTCGTATGTAAAGCTGTGGTACAATAATATTTGTTTTTCGTCATCGTTATCGTCGTTTCTGATTATCTCCGCGATTATTATATCAACAAGTCCACTATCAGTATCAACACCATTGCTATCATTGGCATTTATTGCTACTCGAAATTTCGCTATCTATAATTCCTAACCATTGACTAGTTCTAACGAGCTGTTTACCACTTTCATCAATTTTCAATCGATTTTTTAATTCGATCTTCTGTGGCTCGAACACGATCGAAAGCTATGATGCGTCGAATCGATAACGTAGCATCTACTTTATTATCCTCTAAGAGAAACAATTTTACCTATTCCGAAGAAGCAGATTCGCTTATTTCGTGGTTAGCATTCCTCGCATTTGCTCCCTTACAAATACGTAAGTAATTAGTCCCATTTGATCTATCGTTCATATATATTGTCCGGATTTTTCCTAATTAATCATGATTCCTAGGACACGTTGATTATCAACTATCGATAAAATTTCTCGTGATACAGTAATAGCAAGAAATCAGCAAAGCTTTCTTCAGCTGAAAAAGATATGCGTTGATAGTCAATCGTAGTAGAAAAGAGGAAACAGAACACCGCTTTCTCGTTCCAAGAAAGAAGTTGGGAACAAACATATTCGTCACTCGTCCCAGATATCTTTGCAGTTATTCACGTTGAAAATCAACACGGATTTCTCGAAAAAATCCTCTTCGCCCCGATGTGCCCAAAATACCAGGCTTCCCACGAACATAAATATTGCAACTTCGCTTAAATCGGTCGGTTATCGTTTTCTAAACCAGATCTCGAAGCTGCTCGCGAAGAAAGTTCGTTAACCCTGAATGGCGTGGAAGAAAAGCAATTAAGCGCAATTAACGCGTCACGAAAGCCGATAAAAACGTGGCTGATGGTCGCGAGGGATCACGTGCTCGGCCGGCACGCAGCGTTTCCGTTTCTAATTTCACGCGTTTGCCCGTGCGTGTTCTCCAGCCGGAGAGCCGGTTCGATTTTTGCGTCACATCGTGGTTCAACGTGTCGCGTCAACGTGACAAATCTCTAATTAATGCCGTCGACCAACTCGATGTTATTAAATTTCCGCTCGTGCGCGGTTTTCGTCTCGAAAGCGACGTCTGTCTTCGGCCGCGACAGCTGGAGAAACATCGTTTGGAGCGTATCCAATTCCTCCGGCTCTTTCACGCTCAGGTTTGGAACTGATCGAGTCGGTGAATCAACGATCGTTAACACGCTCGATATTTCCAAAGGCAACGTGCCACTTGGCGCATTTATAAATTCCTTCCACTCTTCCTCCACTTGTTTTTGCAAAATTTCCAGGAAGCATAGGCTGATTCGAGGGTGCAAGAAGATCGAAGACCCCCGATACACGCGCACGCTCTTTTACTTGGTAGGCTTGGAATTTTGTTTTCGCTATGTCAGAAATCAGAGCGTTCTTCGCTCAAAGCGACGTACATTTCTGAAAGGAACTAGCATTACGAATACTTGGCTATTTTTGGTCTTTCGAAGCGTACGACTCCGGACCAGGAAATGACTTTATTCGATAGATTTTTGGAGATCTACGTGGAACGAAGAGATTCTTCATCGAAAGCGATACAAATTCCAAGAGAAAAGACGTCGCGTCACTCGCGAATGAATCTACGAATTCCTGCTTTCTTTTTCGACTTATTTCTCCGAGCATTTGGCTTTTGGGAACACGGAACGACTGGTAAAAGAGGCTGTATTAATTCCGCCACAGATTCGTGGAATCGGTGCGGATTTCTTTTTCTCCGGCTTGCAGTCCAAGAATACGTGAACAGGGAGACGCTCATCGGGGAAAACCAACGTGTCAACCTCCCTTCTGGCCGCGCACGTGGGCGTTTCTTTGCGTTTATACTTAGTTTCGTCATTTGGGTCGTGGCAAATTGCAACGGTGGCGGCGCGCACGGTTCGCCACGAAAACTGCCGGTGCAATAAACTTTGCATTCTTACGTCATCGCGTGCCGCAGGCTTCGTAATCGTTGCTAGTTTACCCCCTTAACGACGATGGGGTCCCCTGCGAACAGTACCAGAGGTATACACGTCGCTTGTTCGCTGGTATTTCCACCTCCGGGATATCCACCGCCTGCAACTATAGTGACCTCTCGAGAACGTCGTTTTGCGCGTCATTAGGCTTGGATAACATGTTACAAAATGGCAGGGTGCACGTGCTAAGCTGAATGCAATTAAACAGAGACACGTTGCCTAACGTTCGTTATTCGAGATTGCGTGTGATCACATGATAATTTCTTTTTTTTTCTTTTTTTTTTGCGAGAGAGAAAATAGTTTCCCATCCGGTGTACAATGTTCGTACATGCAACACGAGCGGTTCGAGTCTCGGAGGAATTTTAGAATGGTTAAAAAAATAGTAAATTAGTTGGAAAAATGATACGCATCTCTCCTAAGCTTGTAGAAGTTGTGGTTATGCGCGTACATCAGCTAGAACTTTGCAATTACTTTGCCAATTGCTGTATAAGCGGGTTAAACCTTCGAGCGATTTCTCTTATAAAAATAATAAACTTTTTACATAGATATCGACGTACGTCCGGCGTGTAGAAGGTTTGTTCCACGCGGTAAACGTTACAATGTGTACTTTATATATTTTATTGTAGACGTAAGTGGATAAATATGTTCGATCTATCTATAATCGCCCAGCGAAATTAATTCTGTCTACATCGCATTCCGGAAACTATTCAAACACCAAAAATGTGCAAACATCGTTCGATCCACGTTCCAAATACCGACAAACCATAGCCATACGATGGCTACCGGAAATTACTTTTTTCGTCTAACAACGCAAGATAAGAAGAGCATCGCTGCGTGTATTATCAGAATGAAATCAGAAAACGTGCGAAACTGGTAGCAAATTGAAGGGTAGTGGATGTTCACGTTCGGCGATGCATCGTGGCAGCCTGCTATTTCTTCGTCACGCCGCGTGATTATCGATCTCTTTTGTTGTCTCGTTTGTATCGTAAAAGGCAAGATGAACGTGTCGATGCAGCCTTTTACGATTGTACACGATCACGTTGGTATCTCTCTGGCTTCTTCAAATTTGATTCGAGCGTACGGTCAATAAACAACGGTGTGCCGGAAGCAACGTTATCGGTAATCGACTCTTCTCTTAATAATTTCAAAGATACAGCGTGACACAGCGTCTCGGTTCTGGCACGATGCCAAGATAACGCTCGATATCAAAATCGTTGAAGATTCTCACCGTCGATAATCGAACAGAGGTTGTTAACTGGCAATTTCAAGAATAGCTATTCCATCGACGGATTAAAAAAGTTATCTTGGCTACTGGTTCTTCGTGTTTCTACTACGATTTACTCACTATCATCGCTAGAAAACTCGATAATGTGTATACGCTGATGGCACAGCGCTACGATAGAACTCCGTTTATATGAACTGTATTTATTCGAACGAAATTTTACTTAATCGCTCAAGGGCCAACGTTGTTTTATGAAACCTAAAAGTATCCAGGTATCTGTAGCATTATGATAAACTATTGCTTGGCTCTTGACGGGTGAATGACCGATTAAACGAAGTCTCGCAGTACTCCTAATCCACTTACGCGAACGTAAACTCCCAGCGTAGCGTGAATCTCGTCCAAATTATTTTATAGTACAGTAGTAAGCTAGAGTTATTCGAACTTTGCGCAAAAGAATCGAGCTCGTACGAGGCGCCATTAATCTTTAACGTAATAACGAAGGAACGAGAAAATATCGTGTACCTCAGATAGGAAGAAATATCAAAAATGAGACAGAGAATGGAAAATTATGATCGTTAGACTTCTATTATATGGACTGCAATTATATAAAATATTTATCCCCCGCCGGACAAATCTACATAAATGGAGTTGTGCGGTACGTAGGCTTTCGTAATGAAATCGTCTTCCATAATGAAACTCGAAACGAAATACGAGAAAGAGAAAGAAAGACGAATCAAGGCAGAGAGTTAGACAATCGTTTAATAAGATGGCGGCATAGATAATAAGGTTTCCCTCGCACGATTTCGAGAATCTAATTCCGCGTTAAGAAAGCTTCTTTCTTGCGTAATCGTTCGTTTACTCGGAGAAGACTCGCTGAAAGGGGTCCTCTTCGTTTAATGCCTTCCCCTCGAACGTCTCACGAGCGCCTAACAATTGCGGATGGTTGCTCAATGCGAGATTTGTCGCGTCGTCGTTTCGTCACTGTTGTTTCGCCTCCTCCATGAGCGCTCTATCGAAGACTTTAGCGACTTGTCTTGTATCATACATATCTACACAGATAAGTTATATTAAACTATATCGTTTCTCTATTACAATTCAGAAGAAAAATATAAAATTTAAAGGGAATAGCGAAGGATCTGCAATTACTGTGCCTCGAGATAAGGATAAGGTTCGTAATCGATGTTACAATAGGTGTTAATAAGTTGGTATTAAAAAAAGAAACTTGTAATTGGTTAATCGTTTCATTCGACGAATGTGATTTTCGAACAAGAAGAGGAATCTTTACAGCGAAACTCTGTACAATATTTTAGATAAAACCTCTGTGCACGTTTCGCAGCAAAATTTTATACCAAACTTTTTCTTCTATTTTCATTTGTAGATTATGCTCTTGCACTTTGTACAGAAAAAATGAGAACTGCCTGTATTTGCACATCTCTCGCCTCATATTTCCTCCTCCTTTTTTGTCCGTATTACTCGTACCGGAGACTTTACCGACTCGACTTGGCTGCGTGGAGTACGTTGACACAGACCGGTCGCGAAAAACGAGATTTCTTTCTTTCCCGACGTTCCCCTCTCTTCCTGTGCAATTACCATTTCGCGAGGTGTCATTACCGACCAGTCGTCCGGTTTCGTATCTCGGGCTAACACACGACGAAGGCGTGGTACCTTCCAGGGTATGCGACTGCAGGTGCTTTCGAGAATAGCGAGACGGTCGAGAGGTCGTGCTTAAGCGTGCCACTGTGTCAGTAACAGTACTCCTCGTAAAAGACGCTCGGCCTCGGAGGTCGCGACCCACGACCCGTCTACGTGATACCTCTTAACGCGTAACGAGCTTTAAACAGTCCTCGAAAGCACCTGCCCAACCAAGACCTTATTAAGGAGCACCTAATAAGCCGAAGGGACGATACGAGTGTAGGTAAGCTCGTGTTTCGATACCTGACTCGTTTCTTCTAGCTCTCCGTTTCAGCGTCTTGGTGTCTTTGAGAAAAAGAATTTTTACAAGCTGTAATTTACAATTTCTACTATTTTTTTGGGTCTTTGAGTGGTTTGATATTTACGGTATCGGCCAATACTTTGGAATTATGCGACATGTTGCGTCGAATCGAAGAATTTCAGAAAATTCTACGCGTTCGCTACGTGTCCCATAGAATGCAACAACGTGGGAAAGATAATTGGCTAAAATTGTGCTACTTTGGCAAACTATTCTGCGAAACGTCTAACGATACAAAGAAAATTGCTTTTTATACTCGTTGTATTAATTTCGAAGTAATTACGAGATTATTGACAAGAAGATTCGATATAAACAGCGTTAGAGATTCTCGTAACTTTTGCTCGATGGTGTATCTTCAGGATTTAAGAAGCTAGGTATTTTTTCTCCTCAATAACCAAGTTATTCTATCCGATATTCAACTTCAAGTACCTCAAACGTACAAGACACGTAGCGGAAAGGGCAAACGAATTACCCTCAATTACGAGGCAGTAGATCAAACCCTGTTATTTACCGAGAACCCATGAAACG
The DNA here is from genome assembly GCF_910591885.1 of Bombus terrestris. Classification (NCBI taxonomy): domain Eukaryota; kingdom Metazoa; phylum Arthropoda; class Insecta; order Hymenoptera; family Apidae; genus Bombus; species Bombus terrestris. The sequence continues at coordinate 4,400,795 of NC_063271.1, read as the reverse complement.
AAAAAAATTCCGACATTCAACTCGCTGCTCACTATTACTATTACAGAAGTGGTACGTAAGTCACGGTTCGCTTTCGAAATTTCGGTGCAATCAAGACGTTGGACGTTATCGATGTTCGGTGTAGCAGGCGAATTTTCTCTCGGCTTTGAAATGTGTCAATTATTCCGGTATCGCGGTTTCCTCCAGTCGGACGTTTCTCACAACCTCCGCGAGTTCGATGTCTTTTTTCCTTCTTCCCCTGGAGCCATTGATTTCCATCGAGGTAATTTAGCGGACTGTCGGATAGGTACACAGTGACTCGCCACAGTATTTGAATACTTGCCATAGAAAATATCAGAAAACATAACAGTCGTAAATTAGATTAATTGAAAGGATTTTCATCAGAAATAACAGTCATAAACAACCACAATTTGTTTGGTTGCCGGCAACCATTATCGATTATGGAAATTGTTTTCGCTTACGAGTAACAGCTATTAATTTCTTTAAATATACTCTGATCGTCATTTTTCTGTGTATTTTAATCTTTCTATTTAATTTTAATTTATACAGTCGATCGGCACGAACGTCCAAGCGATTCGATCGACCGTCCAAATAATTCTATGATTTTTCTGAAGCGCCTGTTCGCCACAAGTGTCTCGTAACTCTATCCGGTTTGCTTCCAACTTTACCAATGTAACCGTGATGACTGTAGCACATCGTATGCCGCGCAAAACCATTTATACAAGCCGCGTAATATATTCGGAAGAAAAGTTTCTACAAGTGTTTAGATACTTTGGTGAACCGCTGTACGTATTTCGGTGACGAAATCTGGATACCGTGTACTAGACAGGAATCCGTACAGAGACTGTTTCGAGGTCCATGTCTTTCGAGTGAAAGGCCTCGAGGGACATTGGACGGGGGACAGACAGATGGAAAGATTCGATGGGAGGCTAACCGTTGCCCAACTTGACTCTCGACCGATACTGAAATTGAAATTCGAGAAACTCTCGTGAGAAATTGGACGTCGGCACCCACCAGGCAGCGTCCACGGGTCACTTTCGTTCTGTTTACTCGTCCGACCGGATTAAAATCGATATCGGTATCGAAGAGCTAGACTTTCTTCGTTTCGACCGCGTGTCGGCTCGTCGAGCGAGCAAAATTGAATTCGACCCGATTCATTGACCTGGTCGAACCGTCACGACCCGTCGCGACATTGTTAACCGGTTAACGGTCGACGCTAACTAGCCGTGGTATCAAAGCTTAAACGATTCTATTCCCGTACCCGGCGGATGCTGCGACAGCTCTTCACGCTGTTTTCACGCTCAGTGGGTCGACCAAGAGTTTGCGAATAGGGGCAAGTGTGTCAATGGTTTTAGGAAGATCGTAACGCGACTTTGGAACTGGCCAATTGGCAATTGTGGGAATCCATCGAGTTACAGATCCGTTCGAGACACGCACAAGCAGAATATTGTTTGGGAAATGTACAAAAATATTACGAGAATCGTGTTTAATACTAAAATGCGAATGATAGATTTGCAAAATTTGTTTCCTTGCGCGATTCTTAAACGTTCGCAGAGAGTTCTTTTCCATCTCTTTCCTTCTGAAATATTTGGAATTTGTCCGATTCTCTTAGGGGCATTTAAGAGCTCCGCGTCTTTTTATTACTTCGTATAAATTTTCTCGATACGATTGGAATCTGTCATCTTCTCGAAGCAAAATTCGAAGGAATTTTGGATTAGTAGAAAAATGAAGCGAAATACGCGCGTTTGAAAAAATCTCGTCTCCATTAGTATTTAACGTAGCTAAAAGATCTCCGTGTACGAACTTATCCAACTAAATAACGCGTGACTCGTATAGAAAATCTTACCTTTAAAGATAACCAACTTTCTTTATGAAAAACCCGAAGAAAGAAGAACGAGTTTCTGACGCATGACGTCGTCCAGAAGGAAAATCGTTCGCGTCGATCGGGTGAACGTCCATCCACAGGCAATTCGAACCACTTTCGAGACCATTTTTGGCGCTGAAACATCTCGCGCGGCGTTTCCTTTCAAGGTTAACCTAATTTGACCTGCCTAATTACTATTTCTGTCTCGGCGCGGCTCGGTCGACTCCGCGGTCTGTCCTTTCGTTGCTCGTTTAAACGCCCACGTGGCGAGAACGTGACCGTATGCACGCGGTTCTGACACGATCGATCGAACGAAGATCGATATTAATTTGAAGTAACGGGACGGGAGACGTTCCATTGTGCTCGATACAAAAGCGTCCAAATGTTTTATGATGCGTGTCGTTCACATCGAACACGTCGGTATGCCTGACGATCGTGTTCAAAATAACCAGACAGGGATGTAACCAAAGAAGATATTTTAAACTTTGCCTTTGTTGCATTCCTGTTACATTACTATACACGAAAACAACACCTATGCAATACTAATTTATAGCGCACAGACTATCACGGTAGGTCTTTTATTTGCCTTTTACTTATTACCGATATTCTAACGTAAACATTTGTTCGTTCATTATCACCCACTTGAATTCCCCCGATATTAACTTAAGGCACGAGTTTGTTCCTGTTGAACGTAATAATTGTTTAACGACAAAACACTCTGTGTCGTAATAGTAAAAGCGAACTGGCAGAAACGAAGGCACGTAACGCAAATCTCTGCTCTTTTTGCGATTCCATTGGATTCGTAGGATAGGTATCAATGAGTCGCGCTTCAATTAATTGATCCGGCAAAGTTTACACCATCGTGGAGCAAACGAGTGAGAATTTCAAGCGAATTCCATAGAAATTTTCGCTCTTACGCAATACAGTTTCGGTTTATAGGAATCGGTTTTCGTTCTACGAGTCGTACAGTAATGGAAATACCATCCAAATACTTCGTCTTTGCTCAACTTGGCGAAAGTTTCACTTTCTAGGAATCGTTAGAACCGACTCAGCATCCTAAGAGCCGTCCTTAGAAAATATGAACCACCATAATCGTCCGTATGACGACCAACGAAAAGGAGTTTTAACGATCGCCATGTACAGCGAAAACAAGCGCTATTGCATGGTTCCCCTCTGGTCGGGCTCGCTCTTGCGCGCCGTTTCTCCAGGTTCTAAAAGGGAATATTCCCGCGTCACATTACTCGTAATCCAGCCCGCTAACGAATTCAACTGTCGAGTTAAGGTGAACGGGCATGTAACTCTGGTAACGGTACCGGTGGTTCACGCATATCGTACATAGAAGCCGGTCTGCTATCCCAGCTACCGTGCTCGATTGTTTCCGTATCGATTTCCATTTCTCTCTTATGGCGACCCTTAGGCTAATGACAATGAAACGTATTGCCCGGTATCGGCCATACACACTAGCGGAATTATATTGCGACATTTTAGGGCTCGTTACGCGCCAACAGCCTTCGATCGTGCCGATCGAGACAATAACGAACACCGAAAAATAGACGTCGACGACCTTTTCGCAGATGGAACGCAGATATTCAACTGTTTTATCTGTGCACGCGTTCTCCGACTATCCGTTGGCTCGCTATTTTATCGTGCACGCTTTATTGGAAGGTCGTTAGCCGGTTGAAAGTCGGCGTTATTCGTTTCGATCGGTGGAGCTACAGCGTTAGGGTTGTCCGGAGGCTCGGGAAATATCCTACGGTGTTGTCCTAAGATCCGTAGCTCGTTTAAAAAATTTGAAGTTATTGGGATGGCGAAGAAAATCGACGAATTTTTGGTCCTTGAATCTAATTCTTAAATCTATTTTCAGTCCACTGCTATTGGAACTTTGAACGAATGTCTCGTTCAAACCTTGTTAGCAAGCCCGTCTTCTCTCATACGTTCAAGGATTTTTAGTAACTCGAGCTCTCTCTCTTCTGTTACGTCTTTAGCGCGTGTTTCTTCTCTAGAAGGGGGATAGAGTCACCCTCGGCAATTTGAAATTGCCAGGCGAAACTACGGGATTTATGACACACGCACTTTCTATCGAGATATGATGAATCGAAAGGTAAAACTGTACGCTGTCTAAATGTGTTAAAATTTTGCCGAGTCACGTACCATCCGACAGTCGATACCCAAGTGGCCGTAAAGCTAAATCCTTTCCAAAAATTGGAATTTTCTCCAACCATGTGACGAAGCTGGTCAAAGTTAGAAACCGAACAAACAGCAACGCTGGTTGCAGGAAGTGTCGGCGAGCCAGACGAAAGTGATACGAAGGAACGGACCTCGATGGAAAGTGGCCGAGACCGAGGCCAGTTACGCTGGAATTGGCGTCGTTTCGTCCATTAAATTCTTATTAGAATTCCAACGACCGGGTGACCGTGAAATCGAAGTTGGCCGTCTGTTGGCCGCCAGTCAAGGAAAGCTCATTCGTTCGTGCAACGAGGATTTGTTTTCACCCGATATCGGACAACGTGGGTACCGACATATTGGTATTCGAGGTTCGTCGTACGAAAGCAAGAAACGAGCTGGTTCTTCTGCATGTGCGTCAGGTTATCGGTAATTTTCTTGTTTTGGAGAGAATCGAAGTCCGCGCACGTTCCTCTCTGCATCCTCGGCGCTGCTTCCTACGCTTCTTACTTTTTCGCTGCTTGACCAAGTTTCGTAGGTTTTTCTCTCTCAGAACATTTCTCGAAATTTCTCGTACACGTAATTTTTACGAATATTCCGTCAATTTGTAAACACTTCAGAAATTATTAAAGTTGACGATGCTCGAAACGTGTCACGTTTCTATGAATCCGATCCTACGTTACACACAGTCGCACGTAATTTACACCAGAGAGTCGCGCGTCACGACGATTTCAGATTTAGAAATTGCCCAGTGTACTCGTTTGCGATACCCGACCAAGCATAGATTTCCCGGTATTCGTCAAAAGTTGGCGCGAATAAGAGAAACTTGGATCGCTGTTAGCGATTCCTAATGATGGTGGTGCCGATAGCAAGAAAGTACCCGCACGAAGACCAAGGTAAAAAAAAAGTTTGACCCGAGTATAAAGACGGAGAAAGAGGTAGAGAACTGACACGACGGGGCATACACGGGACCCTACAGTTGCGCATTGTACCTGTGTGATTGCCCTGGGGCAACCACGAGCGGGAGGCTCGACTAGTCATTCTCGACAAGTGCGCATCACGACATCGGTCTACCTTCTATACACCTACGTTTACATCCACCCACGTTTTCCAAGCTTATCCACCTTAAACGTCCGCTTTTCGTATCTCTCTGACGGCGGGCCACGGGATTTCGAGGTTGGTCAGTTGGTTCCGACTTTGAGCCAGGTCAGGAAACCGTCCGCCTCACCATTCTTCCATAATGTTGCATCGTGTGAACATCTTGGCCTTGACACGATTTCGATGTTTGCCTCTTTACAAGTTTGCTCCATTTTTTGGTTTTGTGTTTTGTACGATTGCTTTACACGATTGTTTTATTGGGGCTGTGCAGGTCGAAGATTTATCAATCGCAGTAAAATGCATCGTTTACGAGATCGTTTGATTCTCGACGTTGAAACAAACTGTTGTTATTTCTGTATTCAGAGGTAGGATCACAATAGCTATTATTTTATTCTTTGGATAAATCTATCACATCGTTCTCAGCCGAAAAAACCTTTATCGCACTTCTTACATGGACTAGGGATAAAAACGAAAGAACATCGTAAACCTATCGATTAAATCTATTGATTGTATCTAGAACTATCTTCTAGTTGCTGTTTATTGTAACTAGCGCATCTGCATATGGATGGCGAGCGCGAACTCACGTTGTCATTTTCGACACAAAGATCATCAGATAACTAGAAAGACTTTGTCGAGGGAGCTTTGTTAATATTTCGACGTAAAAGTGGACGCTTTAATAAAATTACATCTCTCAAAGATTGAAATTGTACGTAAGGATTACACAGAGCAATAGTATCGCGACGTTTCATGTTCTCGCGACGTCGCCGTGTAAAAGGGTTTCTTAATAACGTTCGTACGTTTATTAAAGACCCAAACAGCGGCTAAATGGGAATGAAAGTGTAGAAGGAAACGTATGTCGTCGATTTCGCCTCGATACGAGATCGCAGAAGGTTAATTCGAGCTCGTGGGAGCAATCGGCAAGAAGGACGTTAATCTGTAGGCAAGATAATTCCAGATAAATAACCAGTTATAGAAACACCTTCGAACGATAACAGATTATTTAGATCTTCCTCGCGTAATTATACATACGTGGGTCTATTAGCGACCGCGAAGTTGTCGCAAACGGCAAATTTAAGTCGGTGATTATTTTACAAGTATTTATTTTACATATGTACTTTGTATACATTTGTAACATTTTTATTATGAAATATTCCAATTAATGAACTGTACAGTTTTTGAATTAAGATCTGCCACTTTTAGTAGATTAGCATCGAAAAAGTAATTATTCTATTATTTCGGTATTTCGTTATTCGGATACCGTTGTCCGTATATTAAATCGAACATAGGAGGCTCTATTGTGTTATATTGAATTTTCAGCAAAACTATGTACTATATCATGCTTACACGTCGAATGTCGCAAACACCTGTCGGTGTTCGAAAATCGAAAAACAAGAAGTTACGTGGCGGTGGAATGTTCACGGTGAACGCCACGTAACGCAGCAGAGGGCCGTAATATCCATGAAATGTCAATAACCGACACAGCTATAGCATTTTACATAATGAACCACGTAGACAGAACCGCCTCATACCCGATCAACGTGTTTCTTCCTTTCTTCTTTTCCACCCCTTCCTCTCCCAACGATTCCTCGTTATTTTTATCGCGCGAGCCACGAACGAAGGATGTGTGTTCTCAGCTCGCACTCGCAGGTTCGTTAGTGATTTAACTGGCAACAATGGTGTACAACACAAGTCTGTAGCTAATTATTTCGCATATACAGGGTGTTTCTAATGTTTTCAGCCAGCAGCAGTCAGGTCAGACTTGGTCCACATACGAGTTCACGTTGCGACGAGTAAGATTCAGCCGGCAACAGTTCATTCGATCAGACACTGACTAGAACGTCGTACAAATAAATCCAACAGAATAAAAAAGCTTCGTCAGCTGATTAATCGAAAGTAGAATATTTCTGGCGTATAGAAAAATTATTCGCAACATAAATATTCCCTACGTACTTCGCGACAACCTGTATAACGTTCTGCCCCTATTTCCACTTGTGGATTACGCTTCTGCAGTTTGGTTAGAAAAATTAGCAACACCCTGTACTTTCATACATGCCTGCTTCTATATTTCTGCTTCTTTTTTCTCCTTATTACCTCTTCCTCCAGCTACAACGAGGTAACGACGAGGTAACGACGACGAAACACACAGGCTGCGTTCGATCCCACGTCTTCGACCTCCTCGACGCTTCTCTTGGGCAATTCTTTCGAAGTTAACCAGCCGGGTTATTTGTATGCATTTGTATGCACAGCTGTATTGTTGTTGCAAAACATGCGAGCGGGTAATCGACGTAACACGCGAGGAGAGGGAACTGGCGGAGAAGAGAGGGCAGGGAGAGAGACAAGGGAGGTGGGTTAATCTTGCGTAACGTAATGATTCTCTCTCGGTACGATGCGGCTGCTGTTGCCGGTGCTGCCGCTGCTTTTCGATTTCTTGCGTCCCGAGCATGATCGATGATGGTAAATCGTACGAATGCTTTACAATGATAATGATACGTTGCGATTCTACGCTTGCCTGCTGCGTAGTAGCAACTTCCCCACAGCTCGCCAGCCCTCTCTGATTTCTCTGTTTCACAGGGGACATTGTGGAATAATGACTGCCCCACCGATGGGGCATTCGATCGTACGTTGATTTGCTTTTTTCAAGCTGGCGGATTTGCAGAGAGGTTCACCGGCACAAAAAAACCGCGCACCGTGACTGGATATTACTATTTGTTGATCAGACGTTAAAGGGTAGTTTTTAAGAGATTCACGGCATGCCTGCGCGTAATGACGATTGAACAGTGAAAGATTAGTTTTGACGGATTTGATTATCGAGTCGAATAGCGTTGTGGATAGTAGAGTACGTCGAAAACGTTACATATTAAACGTTAAGTCGTTGGAAAGTTAAAGAAGCTCGCGGTCTCTTCTCTACGTTATTTCCTGTATACGATGGAAAATCTTGTCGTATCGATCTCCGATATAAATTTCGTATCTCGTCGGCGACGTTTAAGAATCGATTAGCCCCGCTTTCACTTTCCCCGGGACCTCCTTGATCCGTTTCACGTAATCGTCGTTTAAAAACAAGACACGTAAGATGGTTCTGCGATCTTTGCACAACCCGTGGTCCTGCTGGACCAGGTAAGCGATCATTAACTGGTAAATTGTTTCGACTTCGGTTCACCGTACGTGCACAATGTGCACCTGAAAAACGTTTCTCCTCGTTTTCTCCGGCTTTCTTTCGCCCTCTGCTCGTTTTTCCATGGTTCCTCTCACACCTATCGATTAACGGAAACGTCAGGTTGGCCTCTTTAGTGAAGACGGCCGAGCAAGATGGCTTTTCCCGGGCGGAGGTTTAACGACCACTTAATGGTAGGATTCGCGTTGAAAACTCTTCGTTAATTGTGGTTACGCGTAGAAACGGAGAAATACGATGGATACCGGTCGTGGGAAGGAGACGAGAAGAACCGCTGAGAACGAAAACCGAGCATCTGGAACTAGGTAAAGCTCGCTTTTGCTCGATCGAGCGTCGATCGTTGGTTCTTTCTCGAACGATCCTATACTTTCTTTTACGCTCATGAACGATGGTTTTCACGCTATGCAATTCCAACGCGAATTCCGTCCTTTTTTCCTTTTTCCTATAATTGATAGGTACATTTAGGTCGATCGTTTAACCTTAATGTAACCTCCGTTATCATTTAAACGCATCGTCCCATTAATTTCGTACTGCCGTAACACGTTTTCATAACTCGTAAAAGTATAATCAACTTCTTATAATAACAGATGCAGTACACACGTTTTTTTCTTCTTATGAAAACTGGCAATGGAGCCAGTTATTACGGTAGCTATTGCGCCATCACGATTATCATTATGACTATCCAACCGAAGGGCTGATAGGATTAAAAAGGATCGTTTGACGTGATTCTGTCGACGATGGCGCAAAGAGGCCGTAAATGTGGCTCATCGTGGCAAGTAGAGTCTGAAACGCGACGAAGTGATAGGATGGCCTCCTCCGTGACGGAATTCGCAGGGCAACACCAGTTTCTTGAGGTTTTCCACGGTTGTTACGCGGTCGCTAAGTTAATTGAGTAGAAAGCCACTGAAACTGGAAATCAGTCGGCGTGTCAAACGTTGAGGCGGATAGAGACGCCCCGCGGTGGAGCTAGTGTCATCAATTTGGTCGATGGAATCGATTATTCGACGGTCCGGTCGTTTGGAATCGAGGCTGCGGATTTTTCACGTTCACATTGCTTCTCAATTATCGTGTCGAATGCCTGTTTCTTGCTTTTACGTCGATTTACCTGTTGCAGGCAAAAAGTAACGTATACCTGGCAAAACCAGGCTAGAATCGAGTACAATTTAAAAGATAAAAAGGGATACGATTCCGTGTCCAATGGACGTACAGGCGATAAAAACATTTCCTATATGCGTTAGCTCGAATCGAACGTGTTAATCGTCCGTGGATTATTTGAATGTCGTGGCGAGTTTAAAAAGTCTGCACGAAGAAGTCGAACGCTGTGAAAATTACTAACGACAGGCGCCACATTTCTCAGTGTTTGAATTAAAGAAATAGCCATATTTGCAAAATTCAGCACACTTATTACCATGGCAATGGCGTAACGTACCAGGTGTGCTCAAATTACTTGACGATATTTCGTTACTAAGATGTATGTCGTAAGCTTATTGAAAAAGTGTAACGGCAAGTAAAAACATTTTTCAGCGACTTGGTATATACAATATACCTATATATTTATTTCTATTTATATACACGCGCCAGTAGCCAAAGGCTACAAATTCATTTATTTCAATTCGTATTCTTATTACACGAAAATTCGTAGACACGGCGATGAGAACCTAAAAATTCTGATCGAATCTCTCGATAGGTTTATATAACGTGTCGTGCCGAAATACGTGATAAAATTTCACGCTGGAAGAAGCACTCGTACGATCCAGCCATACGAAATTCAACCGGCAATCGACGTATTGAAACTATTCAGATATGTATAGCTTTATGTGCTGAACTGAGTTAGATGCGTGGTAGAGATACTTATATGTGAGTATCACTATGTGGAAGTACGTGTGTGCGCGGCGTCTCGAAAACAGATGAATGTAAACTGTTGAGTCGGTTAACAGTCGGGTATAGAAGGAAGTGCTGAGACGCGTGCAAGTGTGTATCGATGAATATCTTAGAAATCGTCCGTAAAATAAATATATAATTATTCTAATATTAATTCCAAGTGTAAATTTAGCGTTCCTATAACATTATTTCCGCTATTAAGATCCACAATTCTCAACAGAAACTCTTCAAGAGGCGGTTTTATGGTTTCTCCATTAACACGATCTCGCAGGTGGAACCGATTCGTCCTTGATCCCCTAGGCTGTTAAAAAATAGAAAAAAATTGTACCGATCGGTAATAGATATTTCTCTGCGGCGGTGAAAACGAACGTGTGGACACGTAACTCACTCTTTAATCTTTTCGTCGATCGATTTCTTGTCGCGATAATATCTCGATACCAGGATGCTAGGTGGGGACAGGTTTCTCGGACGAGAGAGGAAAGCAGAAATGCAAGAGCGAGGGTTGGTCGAGGTGGCCAGAATGGACACCGGATGTGGGATATGCAGACGACGAGATGCGTGGGATTCCCCGTGTGATGCACGCGAGCGAGTTCTTCGTGTCTCGAGACCGGTAAGAGAGAAACGAAGCTACGACGAGGTGAGACTCTTCTTGGTGTTCAGTTGCTGCACGTAGAAGTCTCGATGCTGCCTCGACAAATCGTCGATCGTACCGCAAACACCGCTCGGTGAACGGAATCTGTGTGGACGTAGGGAGAAGGGAATTGGAATCGCGGTTAAAAAGAAATCGTAGAAGCGTTGTTTTGTCAGGTGATCACGGATCGACGTCTTGTACGATGAATTATCAAGACGCACATATATATATATGAATTCTTAAATATCAAAATTGAAGTATCTCCGAAGATAAAAATATTTTTGCGCCAACGGGTTAACACATTTTCGTTGGGAATTTCAAACGGCATCGATTAATCGCGATTAAGAGGAAATCGCGGCGTTGTTTTGTTAGATGGTCACGAGTCGAGATCTTGTCCGGACAATTATCAAGACACACATGGTTTCTTAGCAATATTGAAATTAAGATACGTCGTTTTCTGATACAGACGCGAGATATTTCAACGATGTAGAAACGATTATTTTTCAGGTTCGTTCGGAATTCCTCTTTTTTTTTTCTTTGTTGGAATAAGAAATTCAGAGGAGAGAAATTCAGCCAAATATCGTGCATCACGAAATTAGTTTGAAAGGGTGAGAATAGCGACGAACAGTTAACGCGGCATTAGTCTAATCGTCGCTCTGTTCCGACACAGTCAGAGGGCAATACCTGTTGCGTTCGAAAGACGTCGAATTTACGTTGTTGGGTAGAAACTCGACGATGTAAATTGGTTTGCCCGCGGACGATTTCATGGGCGAGTTCCGCGATGGGGGAATCGTCGAATCGCATTTACACTCGATTACCGCACGGAAGAAATGAATTCGCGGCGATAGAACGTTAACGATTCGCCGTTCCTCCTCTTGATTCTCTCTCTGAACGAAAACCGTCTCTAATAAGAGATCCGCCTCGTTACTGAATCTAAACGGACATCTATCTTGCCAGGCTTCCTGTATTCCGACAGCGTGCGCCGGCCATACGATCACGTAGTGTATGTACACCACCACACGAAAGTATCCGGACAACACCTGGCTGCCTTCTACACAATGCAATGTAATAATTAAATTACAGATAAAAGCGTGTTATTACCGATGATAAGTGCTGTAATAGGTAATCTAAAGTTATGGTCTTCTAACTTTATAAAAAGGTGATCGGAAAGTAACGTTTCTAGGTATTAAAACGTTGCTTGCCATGCGACACGTTATTATATGTATTTTATCTCGTATTTCGATTATCGCATCAACGGGATAACGTAAGTTGTTGATTTTGAAATAACGTAAAATGATTCTAGGACTTTGTTTTATTTTATCCAGAATGTTCGATGATATGTTTTTTGAAAATCCATGCAAAGATAAAGATCATACAGGAAAGAAAGATTGGATTTTAGAGAATCTTCCTTTCTGTAGTATCGAGTTTTCGTTAACGCGTCCTTTTTATTAAATTCACAGACTATCGCCAGAAACGCGACTATTACCATACTTGTCACGTTCTCAAAATAAAGAACGCTTCAACGGGACCTTTTTTATTGGCCAGGCGTCGCCTACGACACGGTCTGATTGGCTAACGAGTTGGCTGACGCGGTAGATTTTTAATTGCTTTCATAAAGCTTGGCATGTTTCTTCGACGTTCGTTGTTCGCCATGTTTCAAGCTGGCCTTTTAGACGTTGAGAGGCGTCGGGGCGCACCTACACCTTCTCCGTGATTGACTTTATTAGAGATTAGCGCGGTTGATCTCGAGTGGGCCCGCATCTCGGTCGCGTTTAGAGCTTAAGGACTGGCAAGGACTCGGTCGAAGCGTGTCAAGGACGACCGCGAGAAAGCCACGAGAGAAGGAGAGACCTCTTTGCCTCGAACGATCAACCTGTTGTCCAATTATTGCCAGTTGCCGAGACGAACGTGTCCCTCGATTGCGCAATCCACGCTAACGGCAGGTCATCGACTGATCTTTCAGCTTTGGATTAGTACATCGACGTTCGTTGATCCGAGCAAATGTCGGGAAGTTTGGCACCACGGATGGCGGAAATGTTTCTCAGAGCCTGTCGTTGAGATGATTTATCGAAACATCGATGGAGATTACGATGTTAATTAATATCGGTTATAGTTCTTCGTGGGATCTCGTGGTATTAGGTCAGCTGAACAGAAACGGCGAATATCCTTCTGGGAAGATTGTTTAGCGAAACGACGAATGTAAAAGGCGTTGCCGAATGCTTGTAATCTTTCTGCTTATTTAGCAATATTTATTACGTCAGTTATATATCGAAGTTTATATATTAAAGTTACAAGTCAACGAGATCGTTCTGGGAAGATTATTCGGTAATCGTTAGGTGACGAATGCAAGAGACGTTGCTAAATCCTCGTCTTTCTGTATATTTCTATATTATACGAATTTTCCATTCCATGTTATTACTCGCATAAAACGCGATAAAGTTCACGAGCAAAATAATTGCGGTAGTTTTCCAACGCGTTTTTGTCCAGATGCGAGATAGTATGGCGTGGGGGAGAGTCGGCTGGCCGGAAGTCAATTGTGAACGTGCGACGGACGACAGGAAATCAGCGGACGCCCGGACGGAAAGCGGTTAAACAGAGCGTAGATTCGATGCGATCGATTCGACCGGACAAAAAGCACAGCGTCCACAGAGAGAAAGATACAGGATCTTTAGAATTATCTCGGTGGATAGATCGAACATAGAGGTGTGTTGTAGCCATAGCCACGAAGGAATTCGCGATTTTATTGGCTTGTTTCTTAGTGGAATCGCGATTCTAATCGTCCTCGATAAGCTAACTGGACTGTGAATCCGGACTGGCTCGTTCCCGGAACACCGATATACAATTTATGCATACTTTTCTCCTTTCTTGCGAAAGAAAGATCACGCCGCATTACCAGCGTTTGTTTCGTTTTCGTAATACCGAAATCGATCCGACATTTTCTTCGATGCTGATCGCCATATAAGTACGTTACGAGGCAAAAGTTTTCGATCCTTTGTCGATCATATTGAAAACATTTGAACATTCGTCGTGAAAATCTTGCAGCAGCGTACCGCGTGTACGTTTGATATATTTTTAAATTTCGCTGAACGCTCCGACGAGTGGATCGTGGTAGATGTTGCAGCAACATTCGTATTTTACCTTTGGCGTAATTGAATTCAGTATGCTCAACCTTCGATCGGTACATAAGGCGAAATCCTTGGTACGTAATTGGTTAAACGGGTTCCAGGTCGATCACATCGAGAATTAAACATAATGTTATGCTAGATTTACTGCAGCGTGCACTAATTTGTAACAGACCTTAATTTTAGTACTCGTTGTAGTAAAACGCAGTACATGCCAATATCGAATGTGGCTACAAATTATCAGCGATATAACATCGTATTTGATCCTTAATTGATGATACGATTACGCACTGCATACCATGGTAACGATACATAATAACAGCGTCAAAAACCAACGAAATCATAAATTCCCTTTGAACGTCTGTTATCATCCTATCCGAGGAATATCCAAGAATAGTCATTTCGTATCTTTCATTACAATGTTAATTTAATCAGTAAGACAACTTCTTATTAATTATACATATAATTAAACATACGAAAGATAAAATGCGAATTAAGAAACAGATAAATTTAAACAATGATACAATCGGATTGGTATAACTTTGACTGTTAACGTTCTTTATACGTACAACACGTGCCGCTTTATACGTTTCTCCAGCTATAAAGATCATCGATAGCTAATCGTAACATATCAAAAGATAACGACACAAATTGTATCTATAAACGATAAATATTTTGATCTTCGTTGAATCACGATGCTACGAAACGTTAGACAAAATCACCAAATGCTTCTCTAATTTACGCTATAGCGTAAAGTTCGATGCGTTTCTCGACCGTGAGCAGAATAAACGCGTTGCCGTTCATTTATCTTGCGCGTAATTGCGCTCACGGCAGAGATCTCGCGGCGTAAATTAGTTTATCGTGGACAAGGTTTCTGTTAGACCCCATTTCACAGTGGAATTCCGCAGTGGCGCGCGCATGTTTAGGCATCGAGGCTTTTTGCCGGTGTCCGTGATCTTTTGTTTAGCCCATACAAGGGTACACCATAATTTTCTGCAAAGAAAGACGCGCTCACGGCTAGAACGCCAACACGGCGTTCCTCTTCCCGCGAGGAACACGGAGCAGGGGAGAGAGCCGAGGGACTTTATTTCTCCATAAAGCCGAGTGAATTCTCGTTCTTGCTCGCGCAGGCCAGATGATCGCCTGGTTTCGTGATTGCCACGCACTGGAAAATGATCGTCAGTCACGGGAACGAAGACGTATCGCTCTTCTTACAGGTCCTGCGGACTCTTTTTCGTCCCTGTTCTTCGCGCGAGAGTTCCTTTACGGTTTGCTCCTTCGGTTTTACATGTCGAATATTTTAAAGATGTTTCGCGAATGTGAGGTAGAAGCGTCTTTTGTTTCTTTCTTATCTTTTTCTTCTTCTTTTAAATAGAAGTCTCGATTTTGACGTTAGAGCGAGCGACGACTAAAATACGAACCTTGTCGAGCGAACAAATCAAAATGAAATTGTACGTTGCGAGGAGAAAAAGACATTTTTATCTATGGATTATATATCACAGAAAAACATGGGAAATTATATGTAACCCATAAATTTAATAAATCTGTAAGACTTCCGTGAGAAGGAATTTAAAATATGAAAC
The DNA here is from genome assembly GCF_910591885.1 of Bombus terrestris. Taxonomy (NCBI): domain Eukaryota; kingdom Metazoa; phylum Arthropoda; class Insecta; order Hymenoptera; family Apidae; genus Bombus; species Bombus terrestris. Next base: position 4,385,284 of record NC_063271.1, on the reverse strand, counting down.
TTGCACCAAGGAAATCGAAATGAAATTTATAACGCAAGGAAAAGAACACGCTTTCATTCGTATAATTACATTTTACAAAAAAAAAAAGAAAAAAAAAGAAAAAGAACGAACATTCGAATATTAGAAACTACACCATTATATTCTATATATAATTATGAAATTACGAAAGTAGAATCTTAAATGAGGAGACACTAACAATTTACGAAGAAGAAATTGCAAAGTGTAAATTGCTGTGAAATTAGCCTCCATATGAAGTACTTCACGGCTACTTATCATATTTCAGCCCACCGTGCACTGGTATCTTGTATTATAAAATCTTACACTCTTCCACAACCTTCAACAGTTACCTTCCACAACCAATTCCTAACTCGTGTAATAAAATCGATATCGTTATACATTAATCCAGTTCCATACATTAATTAGTTTTATATTTTCGCTAAACTTCACGGATTTCTTATCTATTCCAAAAAGACCTCGTATTTTCCTATCGTAAACATTTTTAATCGATGCCATATTAAGATCAGCAGATCGACAAAGTTGTACTTGTCCTTTCTTTCTCTTTTTATTCCACTACCTTCGATTACCTTCGACTGGATGCACGGGTTGTTATTAAGCACGGGAAATCTGGGTCGTCGCGCGTCATTCTAGGTGAAATTTCTTCAGCTGTCGAAGATCGCTCGATCGTCCCGAACATGTATACTTAATTCCACGACAAAGTTCTCGAGCGAGAGGAAAAACCGTTCGCTGATTCGCGTAGCTCGTTGCCTTCTCGGGATGCAACTTTCGTAACGAGCGAAAGTGACGCACGGTCGTTTTGTTTCCCCTCGATATATCGCGTTTTTTTTTCGAGATATTTGGAAAGCGCGGTGTAAAGCTATCGAAACTGGCTTCCGTGCATCAACGGAAGCGATTCCCGTGGAGTAATGTAACGCGAAAGAGGTGCACGCGAGCTTCATTATCATATTTCCAAGGAAAACGATCCGTCGAAGTTGCTCCTTCGGGGAAAACATGGAAAATTATGCGCTCGGTAACGAGTATGTGTTAAAACCTTGCTGTTTCTTTAAATATACGTTGTTTTAGACGTGTAATGAGAATATGATGAAGCCACAACCGAGGAGTTTACAAGGAATTAGGGTTATAACGAGCAATTTTTATTTAAGAAAAAAGAAGAAATCAGGATGGATACATTGGAATATTACTGTTATAAAAGGGCTCTCTAATTACAAAGGCGAATATACAAGAAAATGTCAGATTCTCGATCAGCTCATTCCAAGTACGATCTCTTCCTTTCCCTCCCGAGAAATTCCAACAAATAAATTCGATGTTCCAGATAAGAGCTCTCGAATAGTACAGTCGAAAATTCTCAATTATTACGCTTTTATCCTAGTTTAATCCTAGTTCCAGTCAAAAAGAACAAACGTACGATCAGTCTATATTTTCTGTGGAAAGAGAATTTTTAGTTAAAGTGGCTTTCATCGATCGTTGAAATAAATATATCGCTATGAGTCGAGGAAATACTACGAGAAACACGTGAAACACGTGAAACGTACGCTTGCTCCTGATGAATGACCGATTTAAGATTCCTCGAAGATATTGTACGTGCTCACGTGACTTTCCTTTCCATCTGAATGGCCGCCGTTTCTGTTTCTCTTCCTCTTTCTCGAACCCTTCGATCCAATCCTCCTTAGCTTCTCTCTCTCTCTCTCCTTCACTGTTTCTCGTTCTTCCTATCCCTGGACGGTAGCCCCTAAATCTTCCTCTAAACATAATAATAGAGTTTGAAGAGGATCTGGCGTGCAGCCGCGGCGTTGTTGGAAAGTTTGATTAGCTCGCTGCATGGAGAAGCTCGTTCCATGAACGCGACGGGAGATTGCTTTTCGTGGTTGATATTCCGCTTATGTTTTCTCTGGAATGTCGACGACGATGGACACCGCCGGAACTTTTTTAATAATTATCTCGTTTCATAGTTTCTCTCTTCTTCTCTCTCTCTCTCTCCCATTCGTTTCGAGGGTCAAAGTGTGGATATTATAGCGGGGTTGGTAGTGTTTGGGTGGAGAACTAGTCGAATAAGTTAGACACTTAATGAGCTGTTATATAAAACAGAAATGTATCTTTTTTATGTATTTATTATGTATTTATAAGTTTCGAGTGTCGTTGATATCACGATGGAGCTGGAGGGGGTTATTCGGAAAACGAGAGCGATAAAACAGAAAATTAATGAAGTCGATACGTACAAAAGAAAGAAACGACGTTTTCTTTCGTTCGGTACATGTTTGCTTCTTCACGTACGTTTCTCTATTGTTCGCGTTGGAAGATCGAAGTGTAAATATATTATCAAAGCGGTGTTGAAGGGACGTGGAAGAAGAGGAACGAGTTAACAAGTTAACGAGACTGCTGCATAAAACGTAGCATAGATTTACAAGTATATGTTTTTCGTTTATATTCATCGAGGTTAAGTCTCGCTTTACAATGTCCAATCTGTGTCATCGATATTCATATTTCTTTGGTTCGCCAGTACATATTTCTCCGGTGTCCGCCTACAGCCGAGGAGTTCTATAAGCGCGACGTGAAACTACGTAGAAAGTCTTTGTACTCGATAGAAATAATAACGACGTCAGAAGTTCAATGCAACGTGACGAAACGCATAATGCACGCGACGAAGTGTGACTTCTTTGGATTCATTCTGATCTCACCAACCATTGACTTTTCTTTCTCTGTACCGTCTCTGTACTAGCTCTGTACTATCTCAACGCTGTTCATCGAGTGTCACTGCATTTATATCTATAAACATTTATAACTTCGATCCAGTGAACATTCTTTTTATCTGGTATAACGTAATACCAATCAGCCTGTTGGCTATTTGTAGAGTTAACGATAGCTACTAGTATCGATCAACGTCAAAATTAAACACGATCTATATTTATGTTGCAGGCAACGAGGAAGATTTCAAAATGCGGGTACCTGTTCGTCGCCCCGGGCTGGGATTTCTCGAATCCGCTGAATCGAACGAAGGTAAGAGAAACGAAACGAATTTTCCACTTCACCGTCAAAACCTATCGTCGAAGAAGATTACGCTAACGCCACCATTTATCAAATTTTGCTGCAGTGTACGCGTTTTTTGGATAAAAGTTCCGAATAAAAAGATTAGGAAAATGATTGTTTACGCCGGTTACGAACAATCTCGCGATAATAAAAGAGGATAGTAGGATTAGACTTTCTTCTGTTTGCTACTACACCTGATCAACTAAAGGTGTCTAAGGTATTAATAAACAAATGGATAATGGAATTTCTCTAGTATTTAACAATTATGCGCCGCAAACGAATTTATCTCTAAATATTTGCTAGAAATTTATTCCTACCATTGTATCAAATATTTTGCCCCGAAGAAATTCTTGAAAAATAAATAATTTCCAATCGACGAAGCGAACGACGCTCTCCAGTTACGATTAATAGATTTGCGATTCGAGGACATATTCGAGGACACCGATTTCTCTCTTAGCGCCAAGCTACCGACAACCATGCGGAAAAGAAGAATCGCTGCGATAACGGAGTGGAAATTAATATACCCGTAGTTCTGTGTTGAACGGGAGCTCACGATCGGCATAAATCTCGGCGGTCTCGATGAAGGACTCGCGGCGGTGGCCGAGATCACCAGGCGCTCCGAGGACAGCGAAATCGGCGGTTCTCTTATCGATCTGGACGCGGCAAAAATTCGATACGAAGCGTTAAGAATCGTGCGTCGCTGTTCGCCGGAGAAAGTTTAGAAAGGAACGGCCGATTCGCAGTTCGCGGTCGTAAATATAAAACGGAGAAAAAACCGGACGATCGGTAACCAGCGAGAACTGTTTGTAATTCGTAGTCACGTACGTACGCGAGCAGTTACCGTAAAATGGGAAAAGGTACGTCGCACGTTGTTCGAGAACGGCTGCTTCCATCATTTTCTATTATTCCTTAAAGTTTCGATATAGCGTCCTGTGGAAGCGTTTGGACACCTACTTTATAGAAAACGTCATTCATACGTCATTCTGTCTGTGCGTTATAAAAACAGGAATAGAATTGCAGCATGTAAAAAATAAAATCGATAAGAGTAAGCTTGCTAAATTTTCTACTTTCAACGATAGAGTAAAATAGCAAATTTATGTTGCGATGTGTTTTGTCATTTATTCGATGAAAATTTATTTGTTAAATTTTATTGTTAAAATTTTATCGAATCGCTACCTGATCGTTGGAGAATGTCAGAGTCATCAATGGTACTGCGATCGTAATTATCATCCTTTGATATCGACGCCTCGTATATTGATAGAAATTTTGATTCGGTGGTCGTGGCAAATCAAATAGCATTCGTTCGTTGAAGCGATATCGAGAATGGGAAGATGGAATTGGAAACGCGAGGAGAAGGCAATGGTATCGATCGTTTCAGCACTGTTGCGAAGGATCCACAACGAGATCGAGCGCAGGGTTGCACGGTTATCCTCGCTTTCTCGATAATGAGAAAATTGTGCGGTTCGATCGATCTTGTAACACGATCTCGCGATCATAGACTGTCGATAACGCGCCACGTAGCTCGAGGCATCGAAACGGAAGTGATCGATGGCTCAGACGCGGCATTTCCGATCTCCACCTCCGATCATTTTACCACGCTTCCGCAGCCTAAGTTTAAATACCGCGAGATCGACGCGTACGAAGGTGTTCAAGAGTCACCGATGTTTCAACGAGGGATACAGATTTTCAATTAATCTCTAAAGATTATCACGGCTGAAATTCCATTGCGAATTTTCTAACAATACCATCAGGATGTTACTTGCAACCTATGCGAACCATAACTTTCCTCGTTTATTCGTCTACGGTCGTTCTCCGATTCTTTTATTGGCGATATAGTTTTTTTTGTATAACTTTCTTATAGCTTTTGAGCTTTCTTGCCTGTCGTTGTATCTAGTTTTGTATCCCACTGCCAAAGACCATCGGCGAGATATCTCGCATTTTATACGTGTCGATGAAGAGCGATCATAACTCAATGATAAATACGCAACGATAGAAACTGATCTAAAAATGTCATGAAGTATTATGGCACGGACAGGCCCATTCCTTTCTTTAGAGAATTCCGAATTGCATATTCTCCCCGAGCTGTAAACCTAACGACTCCGAGCTCAGGTAAAAAATCCCTGGAAAGGACCAGCCGGAAGGGCACGATGGACAGACGAAACCCAACGGCTGGTAGGGTGAATCAGCAACGTAGAAGGACAGTTTATCATCAGACATCGCATTTTAAATATTTCACTCCCAACAAGATCTTACCACCGCCGTGCATCATATCACACGTTACGTTTGTACAAGTTCAACACAGTGCTGGATTATTCTAACACTCGATATATTAAACCTCCTCCACCTTGAGCGTTAATTCATTCGAGGTATCGACCGATCGGTTTGACCTGACCGGTTGCTCTTTAGTCGACGATTCGCAACAATAATTAACGAATATATGTTATCGAATCCATTATGCGTTGGTCGAAATTTCGTTCTACGTATGTATCTATATTAAAAAGAAAGAAAAAAAGCAAGAAATAAGAGTGAAAGAGAAATTTGGCTTTTCGAACTCGTCAGTCGTAACGCTCTTTTTGGAACTGTTTGTTAAATCGTAGGATCGTTTAGCCGGAGATCGCTATCGTAGAGTATGAATCGATTAGAAGCGTGTATATCGTTATTATAGTATACGTTTCGCGATTCGATCAACGAGTCGAATGGATGCGTGAAGAGCGAGTTTAAACGATCGATTATCGAATTGTACGACGCGTCGTTGCGGAGCCCGTTATCGAGAAACGCACGAATAGAAAGCGGTTTCATGGATGGCCGTGTTTGGCCTCGATCAACAAACTCTCCCTTGATTTTCTATGACAGCTGTGACTGCTCTTCCGCGAGTTTTTCGCCGTCCCGCGAATAATGACAATTCTTCTTCCGGTTCGCAGTCATCGTTCACCTTGGGAGACGTTCTTCCATACAGAGTATGACAGTATCTTGATCGCGGTGTCGCTTTCGTTATAATCATCGAGTCTGTCGTTGTTTCGTTATTGTTTCACTCTGCAAAAATTCTGATCTAAATTCTCTTCCCTCTTCTTCTCTCAGCAATTTTATCGTGGTTTATAAATCTTTATGTTTCGATCTCGTTCGTTGTTCAACAAAGAGAAAGACTTTCGATTTCTTTAAATAGCGAGATAACAAATTGAAAAATATTTTTGCACAGTATGGAAACGAGGAATGGCTTATATTAACGATTTCTTTATATTTCTCACGATTATAGAAAAAGACGATTAGATGAAAAGTGATACAGAATCAATAATCCTATGTTCGATAAAGACAAAATTACAAAATGTAATAGAAACAAAAAAGGGTAACACAGTGATATGATCGATAGAAGTGTATTGACGTCACGAGAAAGATATGATTAGCGTTACATAATTACAATAAAAAAAAGTCCTCCAGCGTTCAAATTATCTTTTCTACGTCATAAACGATCATATATCATCTCGAAAGCCAGACATCTGATTCTAAGAGTTCGCGTTGTCTGTTCCCCAAATTACTCTCATTAGATGACCGCTATCGTTTCGTGTAATGAAAAGGATGCCTGTATATAATACATCGCCGACCTTCAGCCTCTGATTTATTCCCAATTCGCACTTTAATCGAATCGAGCGTAAGAACGAGCATTAATCGAGCCTCTTAGAAGCTGAACCGACGAACTCTGCTTTTTGCGAGTTTCTCAATTTTATTTTTCAGGTAACACGATTAATGCTCGTTCTTCGAGAAACGAGCGATTTAGTGGTACGTTTTTACTTCTTAATTTGTAGGAAATTAAGAAGTGAAAATACACGAGATCCATGAAATACACAAAATACAGGAAAAACGAAATATAATTTCGTGAGCGAAACGACTTATTCTTTCAGTTGTATTTATAAAAATATAAATTTGCACAAACCCATGGATAGCCTATTTATCGGAAAGAAATGGCAGAAAACAACAGCAAATTTTACGGCAGGTTAGAAACAATAACCTCGCGAACGTTATTTTTCTCTGCTTCTCAATTTACGGAGTCGCGATCAGCGTTATCGTTCCGAACGATTCAATTATTTCTCTAATGGCTGTTCGATAGGAGTATGAAAATAAACGATTCAAGCTGGATAAAACAAACGTAGGCACCACCGATCGTTATACGGGCCGATAAACAGGGCATCATGGAATAACGAACAACCCGGAAGCTCGGTGGGAATCGGCGGCTCTGTGTATTGTCGTTCTCAATAGGTTGAAACTATCGTGGAAATTACATCGAGCGAGACGCGAGCCTGTAAATCTCGCTCGTTTCACCGCGAGACGTCGGAGAAAGTGAATAATTAGAAGGCGCCTTAAGGCCTTAAAGGCCTTTAAAGCCTAAACGACGAACGGTGCGTAACAACCGTCTTCTCTCGGTTCACAATCGTGACGAGACTCCTTAATTAAGTGGATCTTGCTAATTCATGCGTTTAGCGATGTTGATTTTCATCGAGTTTGTCCATTTTGTTTGCGTATACTATTGTTTTCGTTAGCATTACGTTTTGGGAATATTCTGCGAATTGCGTGATACGGTTACGGAATTTTTTTCCAGCAGTTGTACTTTTAGATATGGAATTTGTTCTAGATTTGCCTGTTTGCTTAGAATTTTTCAGTTTGACGATTCTCTAGATAACGACAGACAATTAGTGCCCAATTGTCACGAGATTCCTTGATCGAGCGAATTTTCTTCCAATCTGTACGTTTCTCTTGCGTACGTTATTGCCTTTATCCGATCTCCAATATTTTCCACGAGTTATATTCTCCGAATTTTTCAACGGCAATTCAATCGTTTGGCTGTAAGATCTTTGTCGCGTAGACTAGCTTCGGTTTGGAATTTTAAAGAACTTTCAGGTTAGACGATCGTCGAATATTTTAATTAGAGAATGATCAACTTTCTTTCGAAGCTACCGACCGCGTCTTTCCCCGTCAATCTTTTATCCAAATTAAACGCTATCAATGACGCATTGATCGTCGACAAAGCACAAGAAACTCGACTCGTATTTAAGGCAGAGTCCGCATAAAACTGCGTAACTGGGAACAACGGTGCATTAATCGCGATAACGAATTTGTAGAGTCATCGGGCACATTATATCGCGTGCGTAATAAAGTAAACGAATATTGCAGTGGCCTCGGTATCGTAACGTATCCAACGATAAGAGACGCCGACTTCACCGATAACACGATCACAATGCCATGCCTTTTTCATCGTACGATTACAATTAAGAAAATAATCGTTGTTTTTCGATCTTTCAGAACCGCGTTATCCAATATTATTTAACAGCATCGAACATATTTTTTTCTTCTATTTCCACGTTCCGACCGTACGAATATGTAATTTCGTCCCTCGCTGTATATCCTATCCGTCGTTTACCAACGATTAGTTGCATAACGATAATGACACAGCGTGTGCGTCGAAACGAAGCATAATACCTGCTAAATCAGCATGTCGACGTGTTGCGTATCGTATCGGTGGCCGTACACCACGGAACCGCCGACACGTGTCGATGTTTGTCAACCGATTTTCTGCTGGTTCTTCCCGTATCTGTTTCGACGATCGTTAAATAATAGCCGCAATCAGGATACAAGAACGCTGCTCGTGTTTCTTTTGGGAACGTTGCGTTATACTAAGTACACCGGCGTCATATTGCACAATCGTCGTCGTACGTACTCAAACACACATAAACGTGTATAAATACAGAGACGCGTTCTATTGCGTAACCCTGGCATACCTCATTGTTAGCCTGGGCTCTTTGTAGCAGAGAAAACACGGTCTTATCAGGTGAAGAAAGAACGAGCGCTTTCCTTTTGTCGGTTGGCCTCATCCCACGCGAATTGCATACTTACCGCCATAACAGAATTTATGGTTTATCAAGCGTGCGTACCGCTAAGGACTCTGGCCAGGCAACGGCCGCTTGTATCCGCTCTGATCGCCTATGATAATTCCATATTACGTTACTTCGAGATCTGTGTTTCGAATGAAGTGCGTAGAAAGTTCCGAAAATGGCAAATCGGTGATCTCGTAGGATAATTCTGCGCTGCATTATGATTGAGATCTTTGTGCAGGTTTAATGGACCATATTAAGAACAAGTGGAATATACACTCGTGTCGCGTAAAGTTGTCTTTATGAACGTGGGTTGTATTTAATTCGATGAGTTTAATGACGCCGGACTTGGACCAAATTGGCACATATTTAGGTCGCGATGTCTGACTCGCGCAGTTCTTAACTACTTAACTTTATATTACTCTTAACCTCGCTCATATTTCACGTTTTCTCACAATTTCCTTTCAAAAACTGTTCGCAATTTGCTTTTATCGCTATACTTTTCTAACCAACGATCCACTTATATCGAAATTTCTGCCGAATCAAGTTCTCAGTCGAGAGTAATTTAAAAAAATCGAGCCAGTCAAGGTAGGATCGTAAAGGACGAAGCATGCGAATATTATGCAAATTTCGATTTGTGCGTGGCCAGTTAAAGAAGATCGCACGTCGTTAAGCCGAAGATCCATTAAAGCCAGTGACGCGGGACCAGCAAAGTCGAATCTAAAGCAAGTCTAGAACCGTTTCTGTTCAGGCTATTTCCGATCTGGGTTACACTTGCTCCGACTCTCGTTAAACTCGCTCGTCGAATCGTCCTTTTCCCTATTGTATCTCCGATAAGTTGTACGTTGTTCGTCGCCGTCCAGAACGATCATCGAGAGATCGAACCGACGAAATCGATCGAACCCGATCGCATGTTACGCCATGGCCCCGTTTAATTAGCCAATTAACGCGTGCACGTTGGCTTAATTCGTTCTCGCGAGCAGGACTGGCCTGGATCGAGCCGGGGAATTCGCGCACAAAGATATTTTCCCAGACGGTTCTGCGAGAAACGCCAGAAGAAATTGGCACACTCTAATGAACCTGCAATACGCGGGAAAAAAATCGAGGCCGAGCGTAAAATTCCTCGGGTAACGTTAATTTGCATCATAATGGACGGACCTCGTGTCCCCTCACGATCGCAACAGGTCTCTTTCTCTCTTTCTTGAGCTTTCTTCGTATTCTTGCCCATTCTTTTCGTCCTCGCTCGCCAATTTTTCTTCTTCTATCTTTCTTCTTTTCTTTTCTTTATTTTTTCTTTTTTTTTTTTCGTCTTCGAGGAAAAGCAAGTGGCACGTCTCTAATGGTATGCTTTCACTGCAAATGGGAGTCACAATAGAAGCGTGGCTGTACGTGGCTAATCATATTAATTCGTAGAAAATCCGGAGCATCGGCTATCTATGTCGTGGAAGTTTCGTTTTTTCCGAGCCAGCGATTCGAGGACGTCGCGTTCCACGCCTTCGTAAACGATGTGTTTTAAATTGGAGAAAGGGACGTTTACACGTTGCCTTTATGCCTTTATGGTATTTCAGTCTATACAGAATCTTGATTGTTCGAAAGGATGGCTAACGTTGTACTCGTACGAGGGAAGATGGTTCATTTTCAGTTATTCCGTGAACATGAATATTAAACGCGAACAGAGACTTTTGAATAAAAGAAACTATCGTATTTATGAATCGGGCCAAGTAGATCGCGTCACTCGTAGGCCAATGGCCTTGGATGTTAGATTTATCGGGGCGTTGAAAATATTTGACAGAAAAAATCTTTCTTTAATGAAGATTATTCTGTTATCATTGGTAGAAAATCTGTAGCGTCGACTATTCAAGTTGCAGAAGTTTCTTTTTTCTGAGCCAGTGATTTGAGAATGCCTCGCTGAACGACGTATACTAATTTAACGAAAGAAACATTTATACTTATGTTGGAAATTTCTAGACTTGTTAACCTGAATAGCAACATGATCGTTATAATTCAAATGGAACTATACGAGGCAATTATACAAGATATTAAAATTATAAGCCAATCTACGAGAAATTAGAGTTACGAGCATCGTTAATAAAACGACAACGAATATTCATAAGACAAGCTTCGAATGAAAAAGGAGCCAGCAAAGTTATTCTTTTATCGTCTTTTTCCATGGCGCCCAAATTGCAGCGTAATCCCCGGATTAAAAAAAGAAAAAAAAAAAGAAGAAAAAAAAAAGAAAGAAATGAATCTCCTCTGCCGCGTCGTTTCCAGTGAAATTGCTGGCATCATGTGAAATCGTTCTGTAATTCCACGGAAGATTATCCGGGGTATAAGGGCGGATCTTCGGAACCCGACCACTCGACCGTGCCCCCATCCCCGTATCAAAGAACTTTACGAGCTTTTAATTGAACAATATTGAATGAAGACGAGTCATCGTGGTCTTTCAAGAGTTCTTGTTAAACATTCCCGTGGATGGAACTCGTGCAACTTTCATCGCACAAGGCTTTAACGAGCGTATTTTTATCACAACGGCGAACAGGACGATCGCATTTTGTTACCGAGCACGGGCCATACGTGTACAATTTGCGACGCAAGATCGTGAATTTGGTGTCTCTTCCCGTGAAAACTAATTTCTTTCTTTTGCACAAACGTTTATGCGTATCGACGTAACATAAGTTCAAGGCGAAAAGAAGAGAAAGAGGAAAGGAGAAGGAAGGGAAGATCTTGTGAAAATTAATGTTATTTTCGTAAAGATTTACGCAGATTGAAAGCTCAGGATGGAGATGGAAGGAAGAAAGGGTAGGCGAGGGAAGAAAGAGAAGATAAAAGAATATAAAGGAAACAGCAAAGGAAAGAAGAAGAAAGGGAGGTAACGTAAAGAAGGAAAATAGAGGAGGAAGAAGGGAAGGAAGTGAATATTAGAATTAGACGGAAAAGGAAAGGGAAGGGGAATGAAAATGAGGAAGAAGAAGGGGGATGAAGAAAAATGTCCATACAGAGATATTTGCATGGACGATCTTATGCAACGGACTGTACATGTGAGCGCGGTTTAAGGCCCGCTGCTGCAAAATGCATTTGCTTACGGCTCGCTCACGTACGCCCGTATAAAACGGCGCATTATTCGCGAGTTATGCCCCGTACGCACGTCGCTGCTTCTTTTTTTTTCTCCTCCACCCTTTGTGAGCTGCCTCTTAAAGCTTCAAGGCGGCCCTTCCTGCACGCGTCGTTTCTTTCTTCCCTCTCTTCTTTTCCTCGCTGTCCTCTTCTTTTTTCTTGCTTTTTTGCTTTCCTCTCTTCTTCCACCTCTTTCCTTTCGTCGCCGTTTTTTTTTCTTTTTTTTTTCTCTCCCGTATTTTTACCTTCAGGTTCCCCGTCGTCGCCTCGGCGCCCAAGGGACGTGCGACACGTGCAAATGCGCCTTCATCCTCGTCTCCACCTACGCGTCCGCTAATCGATGCGTTCATTGTTTGTTGAATTACACCGTGGAGCGTTCGTTAGCTTTGACGAAACACCGATTAGTCAAAGATGCCGTGGAAGTCTCGCCGAGATCTTGCTATTTTTGGAATTTCGATTTCGCAACGCGAGACGTTGCTAGATCGCGAGGAATGCCGAGTTTTAGGATCCTTCAGCGGGTTCGTTTACCTCGACGAAGCAGCAATTTGTTTGTAAATGTCGCGCAAATCTCCGGGGAATTTTACTTCTTCGTAATTTATTCTCCGCAGTATGGAATATCGTAAGATCCTAAGCAACACCATGCTCCAGAACCATAGTACCATACTTCCCATACAACTACAGGTTCGTCTACTTTGACGAAACGTTGGTCGATCCAAGGAGCCAGAGAAATCTCGGTCTTCTGCAATCCACGCTTCGCAACAGAGAACATTACGAGATTCCTCGGAACGCAAATACTCGTTTGAGAAACTTCGGTCCGCCGCTCTAGAATCGATCTAGATCCCTCTTCGAGTTTTCCTTCGAACGGCCCAGGAAAAGCCATCGAATCTAACCTGTTTTCACTGAATTTTCCTTAAGAAGCAGCCTGTGCTTCTCCATTTGGCAAGTGTTCGTCCGTGTCTCCGTTTCGCTTTCCATCGTCGGAAGACTCGCAGATCGGCTGGCTCGTGGAAACATTCGCCTTAGTCACTCTGCAAACTAGTAACTCGCCGTTTGATAAATGGCGACGCGGTGAGAAACGAAAATTACCAGCCAGCTAGTCCGTAAGAGTAGATTCGCGAGATTCGACGACGAAATTCGAACGAGCACGTACGAAACGATAAGCGAGCCACTGGTGGCTCGACATGAGAGGAATTCTCGTGGTCGCAGAAGTCCGACGAAGGCGTTGTTGAGGTCAGACGGTGAAACAAAAGGTCCGGCACGGTTGCTCGTGCTAAGCTAATTATCGATAAGGCAATCAATCTCTGGAACGTTGCACGGCTCTCTGGTAATGCCAACCTCCCGGCCACGAGAGAAAGCAGTTTCGATTGGGACCCGAGGTGCCGATTGTTGTTCCGCGCTGTGTTCGCCCGTGTTACCTATGCGATCGCGATTTCGAGGAAATGCCACTCGAACGGTTGTTCGCTCGTTGTTTCGGTTAAAACACTTTGACTGCCAAATCACATGTTTCGCTCAGGACGCCACAGTGTTTTAACACAGTGTACCGTTAAATGCAACATTTGTTCTCATTCTTTTTTATCGATGTTCTAACGAAAATGTTTAATCGTTCACTTTTTATTTCAAAGCATCTTCCATTTATCGGTCATATTCAAAACGTCCTCACTGTCAATTTTCATTCAATTTTTACAATTGTAAAAAATTCAAACACTCTGGTCATCAGTGATCACCGTGGCGTCAGAGGAGAAACCGTGGCCGGTCTTTTATGAACAACGTGGTAGTCGAAGTATTAATCGAACGACCTGATTGACGATAGTATCACCGATGATCGGTGTGTTGGTTTTGAAAGAGGATTTCAAATGAAGTACCTGGTACACGGATGCATCGATTGTTCGTACGTATGTAGAGAAAGTTAAATCCGAAGGAAGATGATTAATTTCAAGGAAACTAGATTCGTTGCGCGGCTGTCTTGTCGTTGCGTCGATTAATAGAAGGCTTAATGGAAACTATCGGGTTGGCAACTAAGTTATTGCGGTTTTTGTCATTACCATCTAATGGCAAAATCCGCAATCGCTCGGTTGGCAGCCGAAAATCGTATAAAAAAGGTTCCCATCGATCTCTTTAATGATTGTCTTTAGAGTCGATTCAAGAAATAATACACGTTCTCCGAAGTAGGAATTTTTCGTGGAAGTCGGGATAATTGGCGAGGGCCTCGGTTCATTGTCTCCTGGGTAACTCGATATTTTCACGTTCGATAGCGGGGTATAGAGTAGTGGTACGCAAGGGTTTCAGGTAAACGACTGCCGCGAGCCGTGTACGCCATTGTTTTATCCAATCAGCGAAGGGTTAACAGAGCTTTGCCACGACGTACGATTTGTAATTCCGCGATAGAATCGATTAGTATTTGCGATACTTAGAAATTAGGTTGATCCACTTTTCCTCCGATATATTGAAATTTCACGATAGTAAGATTGTAACGACGATTGGAATGCAATGAGAAACCTGGAGGCATACGACGGTGAAACTTGTATTCCATTGTGTCGAAAAGCGCAAGGAAAAGTGCGAAAGAGATTGAACTATAATCGGGAGATTTATGTTCATTACCGAATAATCTGAAATCACGTAGACACGACTGGATAATCGTGGAATACTTGGAATGTCTTTACTGTAACGCGTTCTTCGAAACATGAATTTTACGATCGTGATTTTGCAGGTATCTTGAAACGATCGATAGGTAGAATCAACGCGATTAATTTGCACCGCGAACAGACGGATAAATCAAGTCCTCGATATGCGATTCAGTTGGATTTTTGTCAGGTTCTGTACTCTGGTTATTATTCCGATCGACATAATTTCATGCGAGGCGCTTAGGCGCTTACAAAATGATCGTCTTAATTTCAGGTACTGGATATCGCGTGCATGCTTATTTCTGTCCGAATTGTAAAAAGTTTCGTGAAAAGAAAATGCGTGTAAATTATCTTTCTACTCTGACATTCTAGGGGACAACGTTTTTACGCTTAAAAATTAAAAAAACTGCGACTTTTGAATTTTAGAAATTTAGAGCTTTGAAACTCTGAAATCTCAAAACTCTCGAACCTTTCCAAGAAAAAAGAGATAACACAGAAGTTAAACATACTGTTTATTCTTCATTCGGAGAACAAAGTTCTATTAGGTTGTCTGAAAAGTTTCTTTCGTTTTATAAGGAAATAATAGACGCACAATGTTTTTTGTTTTATATTAGTTTGTCGAATTATTCACAAACATAGTAATAGAAATAGAACGAAATTGATCACACCTAATTCAATAAAATAATATAAAGCAGAAATCGTTGTTCATCTATTATCATTTTATGAAACCAAAGAAACTTTTCGGATAATCTAATAATTTTAACTTTCGAGAAGCTTCGCGCTGGTAAACCAAAGATCTTGCAATTTTAACTGCTGCTTTCGTTCGATCGCAATTCGTTGGTTGTCGGAACAAATCGCGACAGAGTATGCGAAAGATGTAATTATCGGGGCAACGATCTGCGGAAAGTGAAAATGTCGTGCCGGGGCTGCGTTTCAGCCAATTACGAGGACTTTATTCATCTGCGTGGCTTCGTCGGGCACTGCGGGATTATTCGAGTCACCGTCGATTCCCTTGGAATCGGCATTGCATTTCCAAGCGATCCGTTCAGGTAACGGCTGATACGCGGTCAGAATATTTCGTCCACTCGACTGCAACTTTGTCGATCGAAACTCGCGTGATTAAGAGAATTCTGCTCTTCGGGTACTTCCTAGTGAATACACCTGACAGAATGTCAGAGTCTGATAAGTTGCGGAACGAGTTGAAGAGATCCTCGAGGGGGAAGTAACAAAATTGCAGAGGAAACTTTGCTACATGGTTGCTACGTTAATTAAACATCTCATGCACGAATTTTTCAAGTTTTCTCCCTGACTTTCCAGTCTATTTCTCTGATAACGTTTGTAAAAGATACGAATTTGCATAAACATCTGTAGTCCACTAATTACCTTACATTCGCGTTGCTCGTGTTAATTTCCTGCGCGAATAAGGAACAAGTGCTCGTGGACACGCGCGCTTCTGCGAGTTCGTGTCGCGACATTACCAGGACACGCTCTGTTTCCACGTAGTTGGCATTTTCTATGGGATGCGGTCATGTTCAAGTCGATTCTTGATGCTCGTAGCTGTCGCGGATACAGGACGCTGTTGTTGGCCAGTCGCGAAACTGTGTGTTGCGCGTTAAATCGGCGTTATTTGGCCGCGGCAAAATGTCCACAATGTCGGAACACGAGTGTGTCGTGACTTCATCGTCTGGTACCTCGATGCCGCCTATTGTTCTACGAATAGACCTCGCCTATCCCTTCTTCTCTTTTGGCTCTTTCGCTTTTCCGCCGTTCCTCGTCCACCTTTCACCACGGAATTAACCAAGAAAACATTTTCGACGATTTATGCCGCCGAGGAGTTATTCCGGACATGATTTTACGTCGATGCAGAAACACAAGCGAGTCGGGCAAATCGATCGGTTGACATTTTGTGAACATTCGTCGATTTTAGCGTTAAAACGTACGATCGATCTATCGGAATAATTTATATGGTGTATTTGATCAGGATGAAAGTTACGATCGTACAGGCAGAACTGCTGTTGCGGAGTGTACGCGTATGAAATATCGAGACACGCGAGCCCTGGCACCTACCGTGAGCAAAGAAGATCGAATCTGATCTGCGGTAATTCGATCGTGAAAAGAAGGGAACAGAGAGCCGCGAATCGGCAGGCTGATATCGTTTTCTACAACGTTTTGTCGCGGCCTGGTATTAAAATTCTTCGTGTTCGTTGCGACACCGAGGCAGGAACTACCGATTTAATTCTATCTCTTGTCTTTTACTAGCACTTTGACTTTTCTATTAGAATTCAATCTTGTCCATGATTCTCTGAACTTCGATCAGTACCATCGCGTTAGTAGCTTTTTTCTCTCTATTTTTTTTCTCGCAACCTCTCGTTTATCTCTAAACGTCAGAAAAAAAAAAAAAAGATAGAGTTCCATTCTATCGAGAAGTTCGATGTTATGTGCGATATTTCAAAAAATACTCTCGAGGAACTCTTGAACTTTCTTACTTACTTCCATGAAACGCACGCTCCCCTTTAACCCGCATCTGTCTCGAAGACGATTCTCATGCTCTTCTTTGTCTGAAATGACCCGTGACCTTTTCTGGAAACCGGAAACGCGTAGCAGGAAGAACGGGAAATTGCGTAAACTCGGCTCGGCTCAGACAGACGACTTTTCAGAGATCTAATTCGTAGAAGAACAGGCAGGTCCCTAAGGTTTCTTGTCCCCGCCTCTTTCAGCTTCGTTCTTCTTGCGTTCGTGTGGCGAAGGCGGCATTAAATCGAGAGAGGCAGAAATTTCGTTGCACAATCCAACCACTCGTCGGATTTCTCTGGCACGGGTAAAAGGCAAAAACCTCTTCGTTAATACGACACGATCGCCGTCGGTCTCCGGGACTCGGTGACTAGTTCGATCGGTAATTCGAGCCGGGAGAAGTGGCAAGAAGACCCGGAAGAACGCCACAGAAGAAAACCTTCGTAACAGGGCAAGGAGGATCGGCTCCGTGGTGAATGGCGTACGATTCGATGTTATCTCTTTGTTGCATCGCCGACTCTGCTTCGGTTCTGCTTCGCAGCATTTCCAGAAAATCCCATCTTGCGTTTCTTGTGCTTCGTAATTGGGAGAAATTTGTGAATCCAGGATCTTGCGAGTGAAATTTGCATTCTTCGTGATAAGTGTCGTGCAGGTGCTTGTATTTCACGACTAGCAGGAGTTCCCATGCTTTTGATAAAATCAATGTTGAATTTTATTACGATAGAAACTCGATTATATATGTATCTTCCTTTTTCTTCGCCCTACTGCTATTAAATTCTTCTTAAATTCTTCTATTAAATTGTTAAAATTGTGAATTGACAGTCTCCGAAATCTGCTTCGTTCCTCGTGTACTCCGATTGAAAATAAGTGGAGCGACAGGACAGTGAACATTGTAGCAACAAACTATAGTAACGAGAATCGATTTCCTCCGGACTATAATCCAATAGCGTTGAAACAAGCCGACATGTCAATACTCATCGTTGAATCCCGACTATTATTAGCTAGAACACGACGCGCACTGGTATGCAGTGCTGTTTGCTTATTATAGACAGGAAATAGATGTGAATAGGCATCGATTAGAAGGGCATTGACTCGAGCAAGTCCTAAATTCGTATCCATCTAGAATACTCAACCTAAATTTACTTTCTCGATCGATAAATACTTAACCCTTACTTGCTATCGAGTGTCATTCGTGTGACCTTTTGAATGAGATGTTTTGTAACGCTATGGTCACCACTGGTCGTCGAAAAGATGGTTGTTCTTATTTTTTTCTAATTAAAACACGAGATACGTTCCATTGGATAAAGTTAAATAAAATGTTATCCTGCCGAATCTCGATCTTGATGTTCGAGGCCGAAAAACCTCGAAGAAGCCTGGTAATTAAACCATAATCCACTCCGTGCGTGTAATAAAACCACTTTCTTGCCACATCTTTCTTTTACACGAAATAAACGACATCTCGCCCATAGCCTCGGACGAATAAAACTTTCACGCCAGATCATTGGCTGAGAATGTGTTCTGCTTGTATTATCGCAAAAAATTCGTTACATCCTTTCGCTTCGTACAAATGTATGGCGACATTGAATAAAATTAGAATTCAATTAATTAGAAAACTCAAAGGACGATACATTTGAGAGTATAAATATACGCGGCTGTAGTGAAATTCTGAAAACCCTCGGTAATTTTCAATTCGCCAAGTAGCTCGGCGCTTACGAGTTAAAAGCGTCGAAACAGTCATCGAATAAAATCGTAGCGAGCAGTTCGAGGCCGAAGAAATCGCGATCCGCCGAAACGTTGTTCCGCGAGCGTGCACTTGGCACACATTCCCATGGTAAAAAAAGGCTCGACGTCCGGAGAAAGGGAGAGGAGGCCGAGCGAAGAGCGTGCGAAAGCGTTCCTCCCGTCCATGGAAAACGATCTGAACGAGAGCCTTCCTTCGATCGGTCGTGATATAAAACGCGCACGGCGTTTTACGCGTCACTGAACGACCAAACGAAAAGGACACGCGTCGATGGAAACACGCGGGGAACCCGGCCGATCGGTGAGCACAGGCCGCTTGTAATTGTCCGTTTCTCCTCGGCTCTATCGCCACGGTTCGATCTTTCGCTCGAAGAGAGGCCGTTTTCTGGCCCGATAACGCGATCTATCGCCGCACGTAGCTTGGACGATTCGCGGACAAGTCTCACTCGACCACCGTCTCGATCCTCGATTTACGAACTCGACCGACGCAAACCGCAAGGATAAACCGTTCGAAAGCCTTTTCCCGTGAGAGTGCATCCAACCTGCACGTGGAACACGTGCGATCGGGCAGCACCTCTTCGATGCACAGTCAAGGATTGTGGGTTTGTGGGAAGTTAGTTGTACGAACGACGAGAGTTAGAGAGATGTTCAGTTGGCGAGCATCGAGAATTGGAACGCGTTCGTCGGCGTCTTGTGTTCCGATACGTCGATCGATATAGTTTTTTAATCGATGGAAATTTCAAATATTCATGGCGGTCGAATATCTCCGTATGAAATTTATGCTTCCAAGGAATAGTTAATTAGGGTTTTCAGTTTGAACCGATCGACTGATATAGTTCGCTGAATGGAAATTTAACGAGTTTAGAAAATTCAAGACAGTCGAATAATAGGTATCTCGATAGAAAATCTGTACTCGGTGAACGGTGAGTTTACGAGAGCGAGTTTACGAGTCCAGAAGACGATGGAAGAGACGTTTGCGAGAATCGATGGAATTTCGCCCGGTTGACACGATTAATTAGGCTTTCGAGTTTCGAAGCGATTGACCGATTGACGTAGATTTTCTAAACGTAGATGGAAAGTTAGAAAATTCAGAAAATTTGGAACAGTCGATAACACGATCTCGATAGCAAAGTATACTTGGTAAATGGCAGGTTTATGGAGATAACACGTCGATTTTCTGTATAAAACGATGAGCATCGAGAGACTGACGTTGGTCGAATTTTTCTCCTTGATCGCACGATTACCACGAGGTGGTTGATTTTTCGCGTTGGCTAATGAGACGGGTGAACTTGCGGCTAATGCGGATTTTTCTCGCATACGCGCAATCAATCACGCTTTGAACCGGGTATGGAAATTACATTTGTGATGTGATTAATGAAGCCGCTACGATGAGAGTACAGGGTCCACGAGTTCCACGCTCCAACATTCGTATAATATATTATACGGCTGGAAAATGGTAGCCGGATAATTGAAACTAGCGTTTTCTATCGTCCTTGGAACGATTAACGTTTTTTCTCTAGATTTTATCGGCGATACAGCGACATCTCGTAATAATCAGTAGTTTCCTGTATTTATTAACTATATCACGGACAGCAATACGGCAGAACTTTGCATATACGAACTATTCGTGGCACAAATGCTGCTTTTCTAGTTTCCGGTTAGACAACAATAAGATTAACGTTTCAAATTACAGAATAATTACAGAGTTAAGCTCATATATTTTATTTATACAAATGAAAGGAAATTCTACGTTGTTATATGTATAAAAATAAAGATTTAAAAAATTGATCGAAGCAAATCAGTTTATATGTTATAACCTGGTATAATATATATCGTACTTTATAATTACTTCACGAATCTGCTTCTATGGCCTACTTTCACACCGTTTAATTAACAGCACGATGTGCTCTAAATTAATATACGAAGAGCGTCATGCGCAGACATTCATCACTAAAATGGTCTCAAGTACCGTTTGCCAATTCTACTGTTTCAATATTTGTAGAACGTCGAACGTTCCTATTTGAAGCACGACTGTAATCGAGTAACCAGTTCCGGGCGGTGCTTTTCTGTGTCTCGCGTACTCGCCTTAAACCCCTGGCAGGTGGAAATCTAATTAGCATACCGTTTGCTCTTTCAGATCAACTCGCGGATACGCGAGCACTGTCCCACGACCAACACGCTCACACACGTACGATAGGCACAAAGTGTAAAAAAACAAGACGAATTAAACGTTATGAAACTGCGTAATTAATTTACATAACGACGACGTTCTTTTTAACGCGACAGTTTTACTAAATTTACTAGAAAATGGAACCGCGCACGGTGATTCCAATTTCTCATCATTGTGCGTAGAAATCGAAGGGTTCGCAAGGGTTCTCAAATCTTCCACTCTTCAGATAGAAACTCTTCAGATAAAAACTCTTCAGATAAGATAATAACTAATCAGATAATAATAATAAATTCTAGCAGTCAAAAATTAATTACGAATAAGAATGGTCCGTGTCTTGAACTTTTATCCAACGAGAATTATCTGCTTGCATAGAAACAACTATCGTCACATCCACAGTTTCGTGATTTAATTAAATAGAATTCTTCTACGATATAAATATAGGCACGCTCATAACGATTATACGACTCGATGAATATTTTCCAACAGAAAATTGAAACAGAAATTAAAGAGGTTATAGTACTCTTCTGCTTTTCTGGAAATGACATATGTAAATGTTAAGAAGAATCGGTTTTCGCCATTGGATCGTTATTTTGCAACACGCTAAACAAGCAGTAGTACGATTTCTAACAGAACTAGGGAAATCCCGTACTCTAACCATCGATAATCAAATCTAAAGACACGAGGTCTAACGATCGGATAAACAGTTGAAACGATCGGACGTTTCGATATAAAAGGGAATTATTCATAATAGGAGACGTCGAAACTCGCAGAGACAAAAGTTCACGGTGTGAAAGGAAGAAGGTCGAAGAAAAAGAAAAAAGAAAAAAAAAAAAACACGGGAGTGTCGGTGGTTGAACATGATTACGAGGTGGCAATAGGAAAGCTCATGATCGCGCAAAGATCGAACAGCGGCGATAACAGGATCAGAGCTGAGTTAACCTATTGCACTAGCGTGATGCTGTTGTTCCGCGGATCATAATTTGCACTTGATCCGACGGCACTTGAGAAACTGACTTGCGCGCGGAATACCGTGAGAACGCGAAAAAAGAACGCGTTTCAGGATCCCCTGGCGGAGAACGTTTTGCCATTTGTAATGGAAGAAGGTAGGCAGGCAACAATCGAGTCGTTAGCAGTGAATTAAGGTCGACGTCCTCCGCGGTACGAGCCGGAGACCCCGATTTTAAAAATTCACTTTCGTCACCAGTGTCACCCTCGCACTTGTACAGACTCGCCAACGTACTCGAACGTTCGCAGACTTTTCACGAATAGGCTTTTTACGAATATGTTACGTACGAAACATTCTGAAATTATGTTTGACACCGTTACGAGACCCGACTACCACGACCAAGAGACACGGTGCAGTTGGGAACAAATAGAAAAACGCATTCACAGAAATTATGAAATATTTAGACGTTCGAGATCGCTGCTCGTGTTGTATGCTAATTTTGTGCTATATATACGTATGCGTTTGCAATAAATATTCTGTAGTTTCTATATACATAGTCGGATCGCTTTCAAATTTTGCCAACGTAATCTTGACAGTCGTATGTCGTTACAGCGGCGATAAAATTTCAAAACGTTTCACATAACACGCACAATATCGACATAAATGTTTCCTACAATAAGGATTCGAGTACTTTGGCGAGACAGTGTTTGGTGGAGGCACGATATTCCATAGAATCGATAATTCGATAGAGGATGGATGTGGCAACGAACGCGTTGTGACCATTTAGTCGCCAAACGCCATTTCACGACATTCCACGTAAAACAAAGTAGCAGTACGCGATAGTCAACGTTTCGCAAGCCACGTGCCACCGCTGCACCTTCGCCATTTATCACGAGGTTCCTACCTCTAACCAAGAGTTGCTTTTCGAGTTGATTTCTTGCTGTTCCTCGTTTCGTCCAGTCACCGTGCTCGTCGAGGCCCGTTAACGGAACTTTTTGCTAATCACGAGCGCGCGTACGTAGAATCGTGTGCGCTCGATGCTGCGCGGATTATCTGATCGAGCGTCCTTATCGAGGTGCGTCGTTTGACGAGCGAACAGGTGGCCGCAAATGACGAGCACGCGTGTCCCAAGCGGAAATAGAATGTAATCGACGCGAGGCCTCGATCTCGAAGCTTCGTGAAGGCACGGGTGAAGTTTTAGCCGATGTGATTTCAGTTTTTCGTGTCTGATGATTCTCTTAAACAGCTGGTGGTGTTCCATTTATCTGATTGTGCGAAGTTTGGTTGGTTGCGATTACGTATTGCATGATTAGGGGCTTGAGGTGTTTTCTGTGAGTTTTCGTTTAGGGGAATTAGGGATGAGAGTAGGAAATAAGAGAACAGTGATCTGTGTGGTTTATTTTATATTTTAGGGATCAGAGGTTATTACAGCGACCGTTAGAGACTGCGCTGACTATAGAAGATATTTCCACGTACCTTTATTTTCAAGTGTATTAATTAATTTTCATATATAGATATATATTCATAATATCAAACGTAGTATCAAACTTTTGTGGTTATACGATAGTATAACTAAACGATACGAAATGTCATATATTTGGACATAATTAATTAATATGTAAATAAATAATAAATACGATAGGGCGTCGCTACTTTTTAACTGTTTACTTACGTGTATGTATTAGGTTGTCCAGAAAGTGTCTTTCTTTCGCAAACGTGTCTTTTAAAACAATGCACCTTCATACAAACGTGAAACCAAGTTTGTGAAATGTCGCGGTGTTTATCTCGACAGAACAAAATGGATCGTACGTAATTCGACAAAATAATATAAAACTCATAAAAGGAAAGAAACTTTTCGGACAACGTAATGGTAGTTTCTATTACAGCGCGATCTAAGCTTAAATTTTCTGAACGAAAAATTCGCTTGATCCCAAGCCACCTAGATGTCGAGAAAAATCAATATAGTTAATTAGCATCGTGAAGAAGATAAACAATTAAATAAGACAAGAAATAAAGAAGAAAATATTGATGGATCGTTACTAGGTCGAGGTTGACATTCAATTAAATCGGCGAAGGCGGCGAAGCGAGAAAGAAAAAGGAGAAGGACACGAGGTCCTCGGGGGACGAATAATTGAAATATCGAAGGCTAATTGAGCCAGAGGCAGCTGGAACGGTCGGAATTAATTCGGATCGAGTAACGGTAGCGAGGAGGAGACGGACACGGTTGGAAAGTGGCGTCCGTCTTCGATTCTCGTCGAACAACATTAACAAGTTTTAATTAATTCATATCGGTTCGCGGGACTCGCGAATGACATTTATTTGGGCCACTAACGGATTACATTCGAGGGAAGCTACTTGAAAGGAGGCGAGACAACAGTGATAACCGTTACCTCTCGATTTACCAAGCTCGATTACGTTTCCAGGGTATAAATGACCGAGTGATTTGAGGTTTTAATCGAGCGGTTTGAATATTTTACCGGGAGAATGTGTATAATTATGAAATACTCCGTAATAGATCTGCTGTGGTTACAGGTATGCATGTTTTTTACTCGAGAGAATGTAGGCTAGAATCTGTCACGAAGAATATTTGACTCGTATAAATCTCTGAACGATCTAGTGATCTCGTTATAAAGCTGATACATTGGTTTATAAGTTTCATCGTGTTTAAGTCTGAACTATTCATCGCTTGTTGCATTGTTGCATTGCATGTTGGTATTTTATTTATTAGGTTGTCCGAAAAGTTTCTTTCGTTTCGTAAGTGGAATAATAGATGCACAACGTGTTTTATGTTAAATTATTTTATGGATTTATATATGATCCATTTTGTAGTAATAGAATAAAATGGATCAAACGTAATTCGATAAAATAATATAAAACAAAAAATGTTGTGCATCTACTACTTCCCTAAAAAACGAAAGGAACTTTTCCGACAACCTAGTATTACAATCTAGTATTACAACCTAGTATTACAATCACAGTGAGCTAAAAATAAAATTTTCTACGTTGTAGAAAGATTCTCTCGATGATTTGAAAAGGCACCTTAATTTTAATTCCGGTATAGTTCCGGTACAATTCCGGTATATTTCCGGTATAACTCCACAGACCTGATATTCTATTATGATCTATATACAGGTATATATTACCATTAAAAATATTCCAGGTATACCCATATTTATCTACGAATAATCATTGTACAACTCCGGTACAATTCCGGTACCATTCCGGTATTATTCTGGCCTCATTCCGGTATTATTCCGATATTATTCCGGTACCATTCCGATATTATTCTGGTACTATTCCGATATTATTCTGGTACCATTCCGATATTATTCCGGTACCAGTCCGATATTATTCCGGTATTATTCCGGCACAATTCCGGTGTTATTCTGGTACCATTCTGGTACAATTCCGGTACCATTCCGGTATTATTCCGGAACAATTCCGGTATAACGCCGGTACAACTCCGGTATAATTCCGGTACAATTCCGGTACAATTCCGGTATAATTCCGGTATAAAGAAGTTGGGAAAATGGACGGTGCACGTTGAAGATAAATATAACTTTCAAAGTAGGATGTTTCAAACTAGTTAAAAATCGACACGAACCGGTCGAATTTGCAAGTGCAAACAAGTCACAAAGCAATGTGAAAAACTTCAGACTCGTCTGAGAGATAAGCGGTGTGCGCGTAAGAGCTCGTTCTACTTACAAGTTGAAACGCTATGCGCGAACCGAATCGATTTACATTTTTTCCTATTGTACATCGTAACTCGGCAATTTCCAAAATTTCGAACAGATCATATTCGATTGACGCCTCGAAAAAAAAGAAAAAAAAAAAAATAGAAAAACGCTGAAACCAATGATCCAAATTAACTCGCTTTTCACGGTCTCTGATATAATTCGAGGAAGAAAGGTGCACGAAAGTTTGTCTCGATTTCGAATTAAATCGTGTAGTCGCATCGCGGCAGCTTTATGGACTGAATAAACCGTATCCTATCACACAACCAATCCTTGCGTGCATATACAAGAATATTCAAGGTCTGTGTATTCAGGATAGTCCATACCTAGAATGAGTTATATCGCATTGAATATCAGCCGATAGGATCTCACTCGCGGCTGCCTCCTCTTCCTGGCTGGCTCTCAAAGCAGCCGCGCGCGAGCCATACCCTTTTACAATATTACATCGTTCCACCAGTCCACTCCAATTCGTGCTTCCGAAGAGTCATTGCGCTACTTTGTTTCCACCGTGGACGCTTCGGACGGTGCCGCAGGATATTCCGCGTGGCAATGGCGGGATTCGCGTCTGGAAAAGGAGAGTCGCAAGGAATGTCTCGCCGTTCTGCGTAGGCGTGGAAAGTAGGAAGCGTGGAATTTGGAAAAGTTCCGTAAAATCGAATAGAATGGGACGTTAGGATGTAACTTCGTGATGTAACTGTATTTTGTAGTCGGTAGGGGGAGGAAATTCTTTCGTGTGTTTCTTCCGTGCAGATTGCAAGCTTGGGAGCATAGAATTTCCGAGGTAGATTGGAATAGAATGGGACGTTAGAACGTTTGGCATCGTAACTGGGCTTTGATCATACGCAGTTTTTCAAAGTTATTCTATCGAAATAATACGTGTTAAAAAATTGTCTAGATGAGATCAAAGGCGTGTTTAATATTAAATCTAACTTTAAGTCTATAAAGAAATATGACATAAATATTCTCGTACTATATTCATCGTCGTTTATAACAAATATCTCCTTTCTTGATACGATTAATAATTTAATACGCGAAATTCCTTGAATTTGAATTTTAGAAAGTGATATTTCATATACCGAACGATCGTCGTCTACGTCATTCCACGAAGCAATCCAAAAAGCAAATTACGAAACACCGTACAAAAAAATTACAAACTTCCGAGTAGTTTCATAGAGCAAAACATCGTCACGACAAGGAGTTAACGCATGGAAGTAGAAAAGACCGAAGTTCCTTCGATCTAGCATTACTTTTTCGAAGGAAAATGCTGGACGATCGTGTCACGGGAACGTGGCTCGACTAATTTCTTTAACAAGCCCGCACGTTTTTACGAGGCGTGATCCGCGATGTCGTGTCGCGATCTTAACCTGGAATGCGAAGGATCGCGAGCGAGAGCGAATCCCGGTCGTTCTCGAATCGCTTTCGTCAAGGTGATTCGGATGACAGGCTGAGTCACGGCCCGATCCAGGACTACATTCCACTTGGCTGAGATACAGCGCGATTTCGCGAAAAAACTATCCGACCTGCGAACCAGAGACGCGCGAATTCTTTACGCGCCTTTGCTCATTTTATTGCAATATCGAACGTTCGTTGCAAGACAATCTTCTCCGAGAACGGATTCTCCGTTCTCATGCGTCATCGTCCAGCTTATCAACTTGTATTACAGGCGATTTTATGAAACACGCTTGCAAGATTCGTATTTACCATTTGATTGCGGCAAATCGTCACGCGAAGGCTTCCAGGTTTCTCGATTCGTTCGTAAAATCATCTCTGAAAGACGAGAATTGCTGTAGCCAGAGACAGAAAACTGGAATCGTTGAATCGTGACATATACAGGGAATTAAGTTGTAAACGAAATTAATTTTTTTTTTTACGGAGAACGTGAAACGTTTATTTATAAAACTGTATACTGGAATCGTTGGATCGCAAAGAGAATCGGATTATGAATCGATTCGGGCCACGAAAGTAACTTGTGTAGCGCGGAAAAACGTTCGAATTTAAATCAAACGAGTAAATTTCAAGCTACGAAACACAGAAAACTAAGAGAAATTATTCCACGCTAAACTTTTAGGAATTTTGAATCGCCTGTTAGAAGAACAGACATCGTCTAGTATATACTTCCTGTTTCAAGGTGAGCATCTAAAAATTGAGACAAGAACAGGTTCAGACCTAGACCTAAAGCAAACGAGTTAGGAGAAAGAACGAAGTCACGATTACTACGTCGAAAGGAAGATATGGAACGCAGTAGTATTATACCGTATCTACATAGGCATACACGAACTTTTCATGAATGACTCAACCGATCCACGTAACCACTCTACGCTGCTATAATGCTACAGTGGTGTTACATCACAAAGAATCGAGCAGGGAAGGTCGATCCACATCGTCTCCTCAAACAACGCGTTGAACGAGAATTTCTCGTATATATTGTAGTACTCCGGCGATTCAAAGTCACAATTGCAAACCAGATACAAAGATCTCCGGATCAACCTGTACAGAGTAATATTGCAATTGTAATCCATTCAAAGGATAAATAGGCCCAGCCGAGAAAAATTCGTTTCAGCGAGCGAACAATAACGAAGTTACATAATGAATCGGTGGCGATGTAACAACCATTGTTATCAGGAATGTTGACATACTCTGTATCTCATCGTCGTCTGATGCGTAGAGGAATTTTTATTACTTGATCAACGTAATTCTCCTACAACAGGTTATGAGCGTTTATTTAATCGTTTGTTTTTTATTAATTGCTGTAAGCTTTTTGATATCATATATACATATATATCAATGAGTTTCAAAGAAACTAAATTGATGGATCGTACTTTTCCAACTATCGGAATACACAGGGATATCGGATACACGATTAATCCATTTAATGGTATTCACCCTTGTCCGACGATTCAACGTTTTCAAACAGTTAAACAGACGATAATTATACGAATGTAATGCTATAACTATAGGACTGCATTTAACTATACGTGGATCGGCAGTCAGTGACTGGAATCTAATTAGCTTTAACCTTAGAAACGAGAAGCAGAAAGATTTGGGAAACAGAATGAACGTGATAGGACAAGCTCAGAAGTTTGAAGCTCAGAGTGACATGTTTGTAAAGCGAAGAAGTAGATTCGCTCCACATAGCAAGAAACAAGTACATCACATAGAACGTAAGTCGTTAGAACGTTGCCTTGAAAAGGTCACAAGGAGGTGGCTGCGAAAGGTCGTGCCAGTTTCACCGATCTCTTTGGTCGAAGAAGGAGAAGAAGCAGAAGAAGAAGAAGAAGAAGAGGGAAGAATCGTTGAAAGAGGAGGAGGAACGCTAACGACGAACGCGAAACTTCACGACGAGGATAGACATAGTCGGCTACGAGAAACGGTGAAAGCGAATCTCCATTAATGTTCTTCTCTAGCTGGAGGACTTGGAAGCTCGTGCATCGTGTGTACGTGCATATTTAAGTGCAGTGCCCCGGAGACTTCCGGTCAGCGCACCGCTTCGCGAACAACCAAGGAGAGAGAGACGCGCGTTTGAAGAAGCTGATGATGGACTTTTGCTCCGTGGCGCGGTCATTAGGCTATATTGTAACCCCTGCTCTTTCAAACACGCCTCCTCGATCCTGCAATTAGGCACGGGCCTAACGGGAAGAATTTGCGCGCGAACTTTCCACGAACGCTTAGAAAAATGATGCCCCTTGGTTCGTGTCCCGAGAATCAGAGAGGCACTTAATGAGACTCGTGGAAACGGTATTTACCAAGTTTCACGGACTTGCAGATGCTTTGACTGTATTTAGGGAGCGATGGCTTTATTTGATCTAAACGTGACTCGACGATTTGATGTATGAAAATGAGCTGTACTTGATCGAAAAGAGTTTTTTAAGGATCTAGAACTAGGCGACAGACGAATGAATCTTATTTATGATCTAATTTAATTTTATTAATTTATGATGTAATGTATGTGATCTAATTTAGAAATGAGTCGCACGCTTTACGGGAAATCAACTTTTTTAAGCAAAAAGATACTGGATATTTTAGGAAACAACCGATTGTGAGTCACTGAAGCAAGTCGTTGTACAAGTAGGTTACCATCAACCGCCAAGGTGGTTGGCTTCTTTTCATTGAAAAAAAACGCGCAACTAAAAAGGCAGTCGGTTTGAGACAATATACAGAGTGAGAGAAACAAACAAATTATTCGATATATAAAACGATCGAAATAAATATTTCTTAACGAATGGGGTTTTTCTTTAATAAATGAAAATAGATAAAAATAATAGAAAATCAATCTTATCCAATTATATCTCTTTGCACAGCATGCAATCTTTTCTTTCAATGTACTTTCATATCTCGATGCATAAAACTTACAGGTATATACAGGATGTGTAATTTTAATCTATTAGGTTGTCCAAAAGGTGTCTTTCTTTCGCAAACGTGTTTTTTACAACAGTGCACAAGTCTGTGAAATGTCGCGGTGTTTATCTCAACAGAACAAAATGGATCGACAAAATAATATAAAACAAAAAACGTTGTGCCTCTATTATTTTCTCATGAAACGAAAGAAACTTTTCAGACAACCGAATCAGAAGAAAGTGCTTATAGAGGATTACAAGAAATCAAAGTAAAAACCATAATATCTGACAGTGTACATATATTTATATACGAATAAATTTAGGAGTTAATGCAAGGCGAAGGTAGCTTACGTTCTTCTAAATAAAATGATAATTTTTAATTCATTAATCATCGAGTACAGTACAGTAGGCAAACGAGTTATTTAGAATCTTAAATTCTAATGAACTTAGGAAACTCACTCTGTGAACTGTCATACAGGCTGACCTTTCAGCCATAATTTATCCATGGAAAATTCACTTTTTGTATGTTTACGTAACACTTTATTACGCGATACCCCGTTATCGCTGGCCGTTTGTAAACAGGATCTGGAATTAGGTAGAACGGCATAACCGAGATACGTAGGATCCGTTGGAGATCCTGTTGAACGATGGGGCCGCGGCAGCTTGTAATCGTGATCCTTCGAGGTGGGTCTTATCTCTATAACTGTATACTTGGTTGGCCGGCAGCTTCATCGTCATCGGCTTCGATCATCGTCGATCCACGAAATTCCTACGCCACGTGGAGATCGATTCTCGCGAATTTACTCTGCGAAAGTTTCAGTGCGAACTGGCTCCCAGCGTTATGCTAAACGTCCGGCGAAATTTATTATGCATTCAGTGAAACTGTTGCGCGCGAAGAAAGTGCCTTAAGTATCTGGGCTTCTGGTCTATTTGCTCGCGTTTCAACCTCGCTATGCCGTGTCTTAATTAATCTCCAATTACATCGGAAATTTCTTAAGCAAAGCAGATTCGTTCTCCCGGAGGAAAGTTTGCCGCTGGAATTTGTATTAGTTTGGAAAAAGAGGATTAAGAAGAAGTTTGGGATATTTGGGAAATTTGTGAAGTTCGTACGAAGAGAATAAAGGAAAAAATGCCATTGAACAGGATGAAGTGTTATATATAGGCTCTGTATATTTAATTAATTAAATTTTGAAAAACCAGTTTTTGAACTGGACAAAAATTTCTAAATTCGGTTCGAGGTAGAGTAGATGAAACGCGTGGGTGGATTTCTCGTATGTAAATTGGCAAACGAAAACTAAATTCACGGTCATGTCCATTTTTTTTTAAATTATAGGAAAAATACGTACGCACAATATGATAGTAAAATAAAATGACAAAAATAACGTTTTTTAAAGAATACTTTAAACAGAAAGATCTTTCTAATTCCTTTGATCTTTATAATTCTAATTAAAAGACCGATAAAGGTAACGATACTTGACCCTAGTCATTTTCTAAGATTTTCTGCTCAATTATATTTGACCTTTTTTCTAAGCAAGAGCACAAAGAGCAAAAAAATAAGACAGAAGAATAAAAGAAAAAACTACTGCACGGCTCGAGATGTGCAATTTTCTCGAGTAAATGAACGATCGTACGTAGTTATTAACAATAAACGGAAGAGGAGTGGACCGTTTGAATTTCTAACTACGGTTTTCCGTGAAATTCTGGAACGTCGGTGCGCGGCTGGCCAGGTTAATCGGGCATTAATCGTTACGATCTCGTGGCGCCTGGCACGTATTTATCCTAACGGGAGAATCACTAATAGTCGTTGCGGTGAGCAATCGCGGACTGCCGTGGACAGGTACAGTTATACAGATAAGACCACCTCGAAGGTTCTGGCTGCCGTGGCACGTTCGCGTGTCGTGGAATTTTCGTAATTCGATTGGCCATCTTTTTCTCTCCCTGCAGAACCTTCTCCTCCATTTCTTCCCTTTTCGTTGTATGCGCAACTGAAACTCGTTAGAACCGTGGAATTGATTTTTTTCTTTGGATTTGTAGACTGTTACGACTTACTTTTTATAGATTTGTCGATAAAGAGATATAGGTCGATAGTTTAATACGTTCGATATAAAAATTCAAACGTAAGATTTGAAATTCAAATTCAAATTCAAATTCAAATTCAAATTCAAATTCAAATTCAAATTCAAATTCAAATTCAAATTCAAATTCAAATTCAAATTCAAATTCAAATTCAAACAATTTCCTGAGGAATGTACTGTTTGGGCGAGCCTGTTTTAGGCTATCAGCTCTTTCATGTTCAGAATTCAATGTTGCGTGTCCCCGAGCTTAAACGATATACATCCCACTCTTCGAAATTCAGCGAATTTTCTCTTTCGATCTTCCTCGATTACGACCAAATTTAATCAAACCACATGTTCCTCTACGGTTAATCCTTTCCATAATGTTTCATTTAGTGTCATTAACTTAGCATCTACAATTCATATTCTCAGTCTGAAGGTTCTATACGTCGTCGTATGCCGACAAATTAAAATCACTTGACATTTCCCTATCCAAAGGTATCTTTCCCCAAGAATATTTTCGCTTCGCGAGACTTAAAGGACGACTGCATCTAGAGAATATTGTCTCGACTCTGAGAAATACAATCCGCGGATCTCACATTCCTAGTAACGATACTTCATTATCAACGCACAAAGGATGAACGCAAACCTACGCAAATTGAAACCTGTTCAAAAGTCTTCAGCAATACCATCAAAACCAAACCCATCGAATCCTGCATAATCTTCGCCATCTGCCTATCCAGTAGCCTTCGAAAGAGTACCTTGTATTTGAGATCACCTGGCAAACAGTGGACGACACGTTACGCGAGATGAGTCATTCGCGATGGACGAAGAAAAAGAAGGACTGCGTTTGTCGAGGAGGGTTGGTTCGCAGGTGGTTCTCTCGCGCGGACCGGTGGACGGCCACGATGGACGCGTCGGTGCCGTTGGTGATGCTAGTGGTGGTGTTACGGTAGGTTATGCCTTGTATTTTTTCCACTCGAGGTCGACGAACCGAGACGAACGCCTGCTTGCGCACCGCGCCGGCCACATTGCTCGCTTCTGGCCACTGTCCGGCCTGCCTTGCCCTTTCCTTGCCTTTCCTTTCCCTTCCTGCGCCTCTCTTTTCCCTTTCTTTTCGTCCTTTGCTCGAGAGTTCTCCTCGCTTCGGCCGCGACTCAGGCTGCCGCGCGTCTCTACATTCGCGACACACCGCAATTCCTTGCCCTTCTGCTTCTTCTTCGCTACTCGCGTGTATACGAGGCCCAGTTGTTCCTTATATCCGATAAGGTAGGATATTTAGGATTAACGACGGTGATTTTTAGATTAGGTCTTTTCAGCAACGACTTGGTTGGCTAAGACGCGAGGCATCGATTCGATGGTGTTTCAGGAATATGGGAATTTATTTTGAAATGAGCGATAATGTTTGTATTAGTATGGTATAATATTCTTATTGATCTACAGATCTATTAGAGCACGGGATTTAGGTTTCGGATATCTGGTGAGATTGTTGCTCCTTTTCTACAGGTGCTGTTTAATTTTATAGCATTGACGCGATTGTTTGACAGCGTTTGACGAACTATCGACTACGTTATACGTAAAATTTATAATTTTTTTATTCGTATTAGAGTTGGTGTTATTTATTCATTCTTTTTAGAGTTATCGTTCTTTCTTTTCTAAATTTCTACCCTTGTTCCGCGAAAATTGCACTCGCCTAATTACTGGAATTCGAGTGAGCTAATGTACACAAATTAAAGATTGTTTGCTATGCATTTGACTTTATCGCCGATAAAACGATGATTATATAGTAGTAGCGTTAAGAATCATAATTAGGAGAATTTATTAAATTGTCATACGACAGCCGATACGATCGCTTTCTAGGAATGATTGCTGGCTTTACCATGTGAATAATACTAGAAACTTTCAGCCACGTTTCGTGGAATTTCTCCTCGAAACGCTTTTATTATTCTCCGAGAACTCTCTATATTTTTCTATTGGCTGCAATCTCCACGTGTTTACCTTCCTTGCGAGTCGTCTTCGCGGATTATCGACAACCGCAGCGCATTCCCCGTATGTCGGCGAAAGTGTTCGCGGCTTCTGCTAATGAAGTCGCGAGTCCAGTTTTTCTACAGTTGCCACTATCCACCTGTTGATCTTCCCATTATTTCCAATATCCTCGCTAACCTACTCAATTATTTTTAATTTGTAATCGACTTTTTCTTTCTCCACCTGTCAAATGAGAACGCTCAAGAAAATTGTATTTTTATTTGGAAGCACAGTAGAAGTACAAAAGTAGCAGAGACTCCCCTCACACACACACACACTGAGACTGAGACTGCGACTGCGACTGAGACTGTGACCGAGACGGCAAGACTGAGACATTTTGATACGAAATGCCTGTCCGTTATCGGAAAAGGAAAATTATCAGTATCTTTGTCTGACTCAGCCATCGCTGTCTGATTTACTTTATGCTGTGAGCATTTCCATAGCGTTTCTTCAAAAAATTCAAAAATTTGCTAAATTTTTCGTCTCTGCCAGTAATTCGTTTGTAAACGATGTGAACCTCATATATCGATAAGTCTAGTAGATGAAAAAAATACTTTTTCTACGACCTCATTGATTTTCTTAGACGGTCGATTGTACTTAAAGTCGTATCTATTTCGTCTACTACACCCGTATCATATCTATCGGTTGTTTTCGCTGAACGCACGTATGAGTTCATCGGCCAGATGGATGATTTATGCGGAACACATATGTTAGTGACGGCGTTAGTCGGCAAACGGTTCAATGTTTCCAAAGGAATTAAAAATTTGGCAACGGAATCGTAAGAAACAAATGAGAAGGTGGAGGCAAGTTTGAAAATTCATCGCCATTTTTACCACGTATCTAACAAGGTAACTTAAAACAGCAATCACGAGCAGCAAAATTTAAATCAAAGTTCCTCGTGGATAACCTATGACTCGGCACGACTCGTCTGTTTTTATCCACTTCGATTTAACAAAATTCCGCGGACTTCGATATCGCGTAACGGCCTCTTTGTCCGCCGCGAGAGGAGCCATCAATCTCTTGGCCGCGTCACTCGCAATTACTCGCTATATTTAGAAGTGATCGTATTAGTTTTAACCGAGTTTCCAGAGTTTCGAGCGCCGTACGAAAACGAGCATCGAATCAAAGCAGAGGGTTGAACGCCGGAGGGTTCGCTAATTGCGTCGATTGTACGGCTAATTGCAGTGGTTTAGCCGAGTTGTCGGAACCCGTGGCGCGACTTGTTCGAACGCGGTGAAAACATGGAAACGGTCCGAACGTGGCGCTTTCTCCGTGAAAAGCACCGCGACAATTCCATTTCCATTCGTGGAAAATTACCAGAGTAACGAGCGAATATCGTACAGCAATGTGCAGCGATAGAAATTTGTCATGCGACAAGAGACAACAAATTTTCTGGATAAATCGCCGATATCTTCCTTGTGTCGCCAAGTATAGCGGTTCATTTTTCGTATAACCCTCGACCACTGTTATTCGAGAAAATCGCGTTGACTTTATCGTGGGAATTTTTATTCGAGCACGTTTCATTTGTTTTATAAATCGGTGAAGTAAAAGGAACGGCTAGGCGAATTCTTCGCGATCGTAAGACGTGTACTGTTACGATAATTGAAAGGAGGACAGAGACAAGGCGACTTTCTCTCCCTGTTGTCCGTAAAGAGGCGTCGATAAGAAGCGAATAAGAAGAGGGAAAAGTTTGACGGTGAAAGGCCAGCGAATTAATGCGAGATAATGATAGCAGTTGGAAAAAAAACTGGCTCGACCGGAGGAATCCAGATTTTCCCAGCTACAAAAAAGACGGGAAAGGGGACTTTCTTAAATCGTCGGCAATCTTGGTTTTTTCGTTTGTGCAATTTCACCACCGGCGAAAAGTAGGTGTTGCTTAAGCAAATTACGATCGACGAGCAATTTTAGAGGAATTGTTTACATTCCCTTGATGGCTGGCTTCGAGTTTGGATTTCGTGCGAATTTTCTCGTGCTTCGTCTCCCAGTCTCTTCTAGTTCTTCTTTAGAAATGCTCATCGTCGTAATTCACCCAGATTTTGAGTTATCGCGGTGGAGGATGATTATCGGAAGGTCGATTCGTTGACCAAGAGACTCGCACGATCCCGTAATTATCGCATGACTATTATTGCTCTTAATTAGCTTAATTGCCGGTGGATCGGAGGGTCCGGTGGCTGGAACCGTTCTAAGGCCGAGAGGCACGCGGTTCAGTCGCTACTTTCACGATTGCACCCTTTTGTCGGCGACCAGTGCAATTAATTGGATGGTCGCAGGAACGATAAAAGGAAATGCCATTCCCTTTTCCGGTGATCAACAAACCTCTATCTAATGGAGCGCCAGCCTGAAACTAGCTTTTGATAAATAATTAATTCTGACTTGTATGTTTTATCTTTTACGTCGAATAGTCGTTATCATTTAGGAGTTCTATTTGTACATACCTGTGTTATTTAAATCTCGTTTTTTTCTTCCTTGCACACGCGTACCAACGATTAAATAGAATTAACATTTTCCAATACGTACTTAAATAAAATGTAGGTAAATAGTTGCGACTGAAGTGGTACGTTCAAAGTATTTATGTATAACGTAATCGAGTTTATAAGAAGCGCGTATCGTTTAATAGTACTTTCAGGTGACTGGAACAATTTGAAGTTATAGAAATGAAACAGGTATGTTAGGTTGTCCGAAAAGTTTCTTTCGCTTTTATAAGGAAATAATAGACGCACAATGTTTTTTGTTTTATATTAATATCTTGAATTATGCACGAACATAAGAATAGAAATAGAACGAAATGGATAAAACAGAAATTGTTGCTCGTCTATTATCACCTTATGAAACGAAAGAAACTTTTCGGACAACCTAATAGAATCTGATAAGAAAGCGCTTCATTGGAATCTAAGAATACCTGTATAAGCAAATACTTTTCTTAGTTTTCTCAATTTTTCATCTCCAATCGAAACGATACGTATCATTCATTCATCGGGAATAGCGTGCTTGTTCATTGCCGTATAAATTGTTACTACGTAAACGTTCGTACACTAATATTCTATATTACGCGAACGCTGTTTTCATTTTCTGTTTCCTCCTGCGATAAGATGACACACGTAACAAATGATCGGTGATCTCAGGATTTGTAAGGAGGAGAAGGATCTTGCGACGAGCGGGAATCACGGCGATTCGTTTCCGTTTCCATTTTGCCCCAGAGCCCCGAAGCGGGGTGCACGATGTCGAATTACGGTCGATTACGATCGTCGGTTCACCGCTTCCAACCACACCGCGCATTTCACGCGCTGTTGCCTGTAATGAGCCTTTTATTTATTGGTGAACA
This sequence comes from Bombus terrestris, assembly GCF_910591885.1. Taxonomy (NCBI): domain Eukaryota; kingdom Metazoa; phylum Arthropoda; class Insecta; order Hymenoptera; family Apidae; genus Bombus; species Bombus terrestris. Next base: position 4,347,810 of record NC_063271.1, on the reverse strand, counting down.
ATTTATTAGACGATAAATAACCGACCGCGCTAGCAGCCCCCACGGGAACATGGAATTCTTCGCCATGGTGGAAAACGTGCCGCGAGCATCGTCCCTCGGCCAGCCTCGGATAATTCATCGATGAATGAATAATCGGCCGACACGCGTAATACGGTCCAAGAAAACGAGTAGAAGACGCGTAAAGGCTATGGGAAGTGTTGTACGCCATTTTTCAGAGTCCTGATTAATACGGCGACAGCTTACAGCCTCGTTTGTCACGTCTCAGGAGGAAATTGGACGATTTAAAGCAGATTTCATACACCATTAATGAAATTTGATTTCTAATTAATTCATTTTAATTCTCCTTTTTCGATAACCGCGTGTCTCTGACGCAAAATCAAATTGTTTTTACCTCGAACGATAAACCTCAAGCGACATTCTTGTGCGTGAGCACGTTCCATCGTTTCGATACCTAGCATCGACTCCCATAAATACAACGTACGTACGTTTTCTCACGTATTTTGCGGTAGCCTGTACGTATCTAAAAGTTGATCACCAACTTGTTCGTACGAATTAAGTTACGTCATATTTGTAAGGAAAAGTGACATTTGAAAATTTCCTTAAATCTTTTTATTCTCAGCGCGTTATCTTCTTCGGTAGTTTCAAACGAAGATTCTTCCTTTCCTTACTACGAGAAATTTGTATATCTCAGGCGTACATTCAAATAAAACTACAATCGAGTTTTGAGTTTTCTCATTTCGCACCGCGTTATCTTCTATTTCTTCGGAACAACGAACTACGAGATAAATGGATGGAACAGAGGAGTAACGTCGGAATGTTTTCGTGCAGTGGCATCAGCTGACATTTCCTAATCCCTAGAGGAGTCTAAGCACGGGGCTAGGTCTGTCGGAATCGAGACACGTCGTGCACCTTTCACTCGGTGCGATTCTCTCTCTGGCAGCCGCGCGTCGTCTTCCACGGGCTTACAAAAGGTTACATTTACATGCGGCGACGCGCTCGTCGTCGGCATGTCATTGTCTTCGAGGTTACTGCCATCGGCACGTGCGAGGAGAATGTCGAGTGCTCTTACACGAGGGTGCCATTGATTGAAAACGAGCACGTGCACAACCATAGTTCGTCTCGTCGTGTTCGTTGTGTCCGTTGCAGAAGCAAAACTACTCGACTGCTTGGCCATCCGACTTCCAACCTTGCTGCGTGCAAAAGTCGTCCTACGATGGAATTCTGACTATTCTTTCGTAATCGCTTGCAATTAGTTGTCTCCTTTGTTAAGGGAGTCCTAAGTTGTTCTTGCAGTCGCGTTTTCAATCGCGCGAGTAGAACTAGCGTTTCTTTCAGAGCCACGTGTTGCAAGAATATCGGTTTTCAGTGGCTACGCAAATAGTCGAGTTTGGCTATCGATTATTTATAGCTTCTACGTACGCTTGGAATGGACGTTATAGCGACTTATTCGAGATTTCCTTCAGCTTTAGAATGTAACAAATATTCTTTGTTTTATCTTTTACAAGCATTAGGTCGTCCGAAGAGTTTCTTTCGTTTTGTAAGGAAATAATGAATGCACAACATTTTCCGTTTTATATTATTTTATCGAATTACGTATGATCCATTCTGTTCTATCAGGATAAAGATCACGACGTTTGATAGATTAGGTTTCATGTTTGTATAAAGATGCATCGTTGTAAGGGACATATCTGTAAAAGAAAGACACTTTCCGGACAACCCAATACTTTGATGTACTATGCAAAGTTGGAACCGTGTGTCTTTGTAAGAGCGCGGTTCTAACAGATTCGATACCATCGTAAAAATGGACACACGTGAAAAGATCGTAGGAGAGTCAGTGAACTGTTGTTATTCGAGCACTGGTTGCAACTAAGCTTGTTTCTCTTCCAAATAAACAAATTCAGATGAACGCAATTTTACTGTACTTCCACGAAGAGCAGTAGACTTCCGAGTGCAACTTCCGAGAAACCTTTGGTCCGTAACGTAGTCCGGCTTGTTCCTTCTTATAGCATCAGGAGAGCCGTATTAACCGAGAGGGCATTAAGCTCTGCAGCGTTTTCGCAACGAGGTGCGAGCGCCGCCACGCTTTCGGCATAAGACGAGCTCGGCTCGTTAACCCGGAACTATTAATCGACTTAACGGCCAATAACCGCCGTCAGTCATTAATTTATCGGGCCTGCGGCGCACGAGGCCCGCCAAGAGAGCCTGGGTATTCGCGGATTAAAGGGGCATTCAGGTGGACGAGCGTGTGGAACGAGCGTGTGGAACGAGCGTGTGGAACGGGCGAGAAAGAGAGAGAGAGAAAGAGAGAGGTTGATATCGCGCGAGTCGAGTACGAGCCCCGTTGCTATACCTCGACGCCACGCGTAATTGGGATTAATTAAGTGGAAAGCGCGAATTAAATTAACGGTCCGGCGTCGAATGGAATCGTGTTGCATAACGAGCCGCGGAGGAAAGAAGATCCCGTGGACAGGATCTCAGCCGTGAAGGATATAAGAGCGTCGAAGGTTACCCGCTTCGCGCGATTTCTTCGCGGAGAAGGAGCTAAACGACGATAATATAATACACCTTTTGTTTCCACGTTCGAGACTGCCGTTGAACGTTCACGAGAAACTTCGAAGCTTGCCACTCGTGTGAAAAGTATACGTATCTTAGCGTACATTTGTATGTACAGTAGTATGTACAAATTTGTACAGGATATCCCGCGATTGTCGTGGTGATTCTATGTGAAAAAATAAATTGAAAATGTAGGATGCGATTTTATGTTCATGTTACTTCGTCTTCGAGTACCAGATCGATAGTAAGTCGAATGTCACGATTATCGAGACAACTTGTAGAAACGAACACGATTATAGTCTCATCAGAGTGGGGGTGTAGTTGAAAGATTTGGACAGGGATGATTTACGAATTTTTGGGACAGAAGATCCGATAGAACAATTAATATGATAGAATTATAAAAGTTTCTTTTAGTAAAAATTGTATAACGATTAACAACGATGGTATAGGTACAATCAATCAGACAACAATAGATCGTACCATAGGTACAATCGTTCGATTATCTCTTCTCAATATTCTAAGTGCACTCTACTCTTATCGGTATTCCTCTTGTCACGCTTTTCTGCTTGTAAACCACTCTAATGTGACGTTTTCGCAATACCAATCTGTTCGATTGAAACACGTAAGAAAATCGATTTCACACTTTGAATATCAATCGATATTTCATATCAAACTCCTTACCGAGAAGAAAATCGCAAACTCTCCGAAATAACCGTAACTCGGAAGCGATCCACTTGCCCGCGAGATTTCACGCGGCCCCAGGACAGTTTGTTCAAAAGTGAGGCCGGCTGATTTCCGCGTAGAACGTAGAACGCAATCGTAATTTCCACCTGCAGCGGCGGTCGATTTGCATTCGCGTGTAACGGGGGCTAGCGAACCTCTGCTCGGACAATTAATCGGCTCGCCACGAGCTTAAAGGACTGTTATTTCGCGGCGTGTAACGCATCTAAATGAGTTTACGTGTCAGAGCCGTGACCGTCGTTTTGTATCGTGCGATAAGCCTTGTCCCTTTGGCAATTTTTCCCTCATCGTCAGACTCTCTTCTGCTGGTACCTCTCCCGTGTCATTATCTCCGTGTTTTCGCGTCGATCGAACGTACCGAAGATAGTCCGATACGACGAGGATAATCGTGAACATGACTCTGAAAAATCGGAGATTCGTTGGTCGTGAGAATTTTCGCCGTGTAAATTTTAATTGCTCGTTCGTCTACTTCTCGTGTCGCAACACGAGATGCGACAAAAATGTCCACTTTTCTAAAAAATCTCGTGCTCTTCCTCGTAACCAACCCCTGTAGAATCCTGCACCAACTACGCTTTCCACGCGTTAATCGCACGATCCAGTCATTGAAAATCGAGCGTAATAGTTGATCGTCTCATTTTCGACTTAATTACCTCGATCTTGGAAACTGAAAGGGCTACGTTAACGACGTCGAGTTCCAGCCTGAAGCTGGTCCCAGGTTGGGAGAAGAGAGACGTAGAAGTTAGTCGCCGTTGAATGATAAAAATCGCGCGAAATTCCATTCCACCGCGGAAAATTCCGAGGCAATTTCCAAGCAGCCCCGACGTCCGCGTTTCTGCGCGCCGCTGCGGGGTGCTTCCAGGTTGAACGCGACCTTATTTAACGCGCCAGGAATTCCAGGCCCCCTTCCGCCAGGCCAGCTTCAGCTTCGGCAGCGCGCCAAAGAATTCACCCGCAAATTCCACGAGAATTCGTTCGCCTGGAATTACCTTGTTTTCCCTTGCTCGGGCGTAGCGTGGTTACAGGGAAGCTACGTGAACTCCGACGGCATTGTTTCCTGGTTTAATTCGAACCTGATACGTCGTTCGTCCCTTTTTCCTTCCACGCTAATTCTCTTCGGGGAGAAATGGATTTAGATGGAGCTTAGAAACGTCTCGAAGTTACATCAGATAACTTGTTAGACGTTTCGAGGGTAGTTGTCTGGATGCTACACTCGCCCAGTTTGTGCGTTAGCTTGTTTCCATCGCCATTTTTATTCTCGCGGATTCAACGAGAATTTTTTATTTTATTCAAAATGTTGCATGAACTAATTTTTATTTTCTTAGCGTTTTATCCTAACACTTTATGGTAGATTCGAACTACGCAACGGAAAAGTAGGTGCATTTTTGTTTAAAAAAATTGATGCAATTACACGTATATCGATGCAGTAACAGGTATAATACGGATACACGTACACGACAGATGCGATTAAGAAGAAATTAATGGCGTTGGTTAAGTTAGCAGGATCGATAACTTTAGAAGTGTCAGTCGAATCGATCGAGTTGGTCGAAGAAAATTTTCAGCGCGATTCTCGGTTCTACTTTCTCCGATTATTACCACATACCGAGGAATGTCTAATTTTGATTGATTCCACGCGGTAGTCGAGCCTGAAAGGTCGCCTCGTTAGAACTCTAGCGAGTATTTGCCTGTGCAGCGTAATCCGTTGCGTAACTGCAGCTCAAGGTGCTGCTATGTTCCATGTTTCTCGTGTGTCACGCTCCAACGTCCGGGATCTTCGGTAACGTCCTTTAACCTCCAGGCGTTACGTAACCATCGCGAAGCGACTTGATCGCGGGCAAACCTCTACGCTCTTTGCTTGACCGAACGACGAGACACGACGTGCAAATCAGTCGGCCAGAGTAGATTGAAATCACAGTCTTTAGACCGTGCGACGTCATTCCTGTTGAAAGGTGTCACGCAGATGCTACATTCGACTGTGAGCGTTTTCATTTAAAAGGCCTATTATCGCTTTTACGTAAATTTCAACCTTCGACGTTTCCTCCAGCCTCTGATGATTTATTCGAGAAGATCGTCGGAATGTGAGGAAATATTCGTAAAATGTAGGATGAAGCGGTAAAAAGACTCGCTTAACCTATTTAACGATAATTCGATAATTCACGTTAATGTAACGATACAGCAATTTAAATATACAACTAATACAAGACGAGAATTTAATTCCACGAACGATTTAACTACACGATTAATTTGAATAAATACATTTGTTGTACCTATGGTACTTTCTAATAAATAACTGGAGTTACAGTAATTATACATACAATTTAATAAATAACCGAACTTATATCTAACGACATTTGCTTAGACTCTCTCTCTCTTTACTCCGATTCCGATCAACTCTCACAATCGAACGATTCTCTCACAACTTTCTCGCTTCTCAATCGCATTTCACTCTTAAGCGTTTCACACGCACAGTACACTATTCTTAGCACGCTCGATCGATCATGATCGCCACGTGGTATCGCGTATGCCAACCCCTATACGTACGTAATATATTCTCGGAACAGTTCTTTATTCGTAACGAATGCTTCAGCTTGATCCTCGATTATTTCTCGTTCGCTCAAATTCCGTCCCTTCGAAGCATACTATTGAGATATGTACAATTTTGTGTACTAGACTAGATCAGCCACGTAGTATATGAGTATGAGTGTATGAAAGTATGCGTGTGCGTGGCGTCTCGAAAAACAGATGAATGTAACTGTCCCGTGATATGGAAGATGCTGGGACAAAGAGTGCTGAGACGCGTGCAAATGTACATCGATGAAGATCCTGGAAATCGTTTATTAAATAAATCTAAAATTATTTTAATATGAATTCTAAGTGTAACCTTAGTGTTCCTTTACTTTTATTTCGGCAATTAAGATCCACAATTCTCAACACATACAATTTCTTACGAGCAACATATTTTTCGTGTACCTATCTGGAAAGCACTGCGACGAACCAAACAGCTACACACAGTTGGTATTCCACTCGAGGAATTTCTGTTTCGAGAAGTAGAAAAATGCGTTCCTTTAATCTGAATCGTTAAGTAGCGCTTTTCCCTGTATCCTCAATTAACGGTAGTAGCGCGATAGCTGTGGACATTTTTTTTTTCTTTCGAAAGAGTCGTCCTTTTATCGACGACTCATGTGGGTCTCTGCTCGACTACAGGGACCCGCGTATCGACCTTCCGTTGTCGGCGATACGTCGGCCAATCGATAGTTCGACATGCCTTACACACTTTGCTACTTAGATCGTGTCCCCTCGCAGGACATCCTGCCGCGATAACGACCCCTACTCTGCACCCTGTCCGCTAGGACAGATAAGCGGCCACTTTTCACTGGTCAGTTGAACGCCGGCTAGTTTCGTCCCCATAAAGAACGTCGGCAATTGCGTACCGAATTTTTATTCCCCGTCGAATTTGCATCCCGGCACCGATCGTTACTCGAGTTCGCTATGTATATGTACAATTTTCCTTCTGTGGAACTGTTCGATGTTTGTTTCGATAGAAACGTACAGTTCCTCTTTTGCGACTTGCGAGAGTAAAGTACAAATAATTATTGAGATATGTATAATTTTGTGTGCTAGACTAGGTTGGCCGCGTAGTAGTGACACACGTATGTGAATATGAGTGTGTGAAGTATGTGTGTGCGCGGCGTCTCTAGAAACAGATGAATGTAACTGTTCCGTGGTATGGAAGATGCTGAGACAAAGAGAGTGCTGAGACGCGTGCAAACGTATATCGACGAAGGTCCTGGAAATCGTTTATTAAATAAATCTAAAACTATTTTAATATGAATTCTAAGTGCAACCTTAGTGTCCCTTTACTTTTATTTCGGCAATTAAGATCCATAATTCTCAACAATAAGTTTTCGCAGAAATTTGTCAGATCTGTGGGTGGTTTTAGGGATTTTTAGGATGTTTGAAGCACGGTATATGAATATAGACTCGGTTCTCTTCTCGAGCTGCAGGATCTTTTCAAATATATTTCCCTTTGACTAATTTTTCGTAGTAGTTTTATACTTTGGTTAGTACTAACGTATTCTGACGTATTCTGAGTTTGATAAAATAGAATATCGAAGCGTTTCGTCGAGGATGGAGGTTTGGTGGAAAGGGAAAATGGGACACGTTTCGTGGAACGCTTCACGAGAATCGGCTAAGTTGGAATAAGAATGGATTCTAAGAAATTGATGATTTTCTGGCAAGTACTTTTCGCAATCCATTTTTATGACTATTACTATTTTCCTGTGTATCCTGTTCCGTGGTATCTGGTTTTAGCGAAATCAATTGCGAAGCGAATACCGAGAATTTTGGTTCATCTCAACATCGAATTCTCCCACACTTACGCATCGAAATAATATTTTCCTTAGTATCCGGCTAGAAGTTTCCAAAGTGCGTAAATTGAACATCTCGATAACAGTAGCGTGAAACGTATAAGAGTAAAGGATCGTTAATAAAAGAAGAATAAATCGAAGAATACCGAAAGAATCATACGTGTACGATATCCTTTCGTCAAATCCTTCGATCTCGGATTTTTACGACCATTCGTTCTTCGCATCCACTTCTGCATCGTTCCACGGTTCGCGACGCAATTCTAACGAGCGTTTCGTTCGCAAGGAAGCGCGATTCTCGCGAGATCGTTCCCTATGTCGAGAAAGAATGAAGGATTTCATTCACGTTCGCCGTGTGTGCGACGAAGAGAACGAAGCCAGGACGTAGCCGGCGCACCATTCTGTTTTCGTAATATTCGTTGCGTAACGGCTCGTTTCGAGCAATGTTAGCCGAGTTACGGAGCAACAGCCAGCAGCCAGCAAGAGTAATCCGATCGGTGGCATTTTATTAAGCCAGCAGCTATATACCTGCTTCTCTTTGGCCGCGTGGAACGTGTCTTACGACTTTGTTTACAGTTCTCTTGAAATGCGGCTTACGAGCGGAGGCCGTGCACCATATCTGCATAAACGCGCGCTCCGCTGCGTGCACCGTGGATTTTATTAATTTAACGGTATACGATCTCTCGCGTTTCGCTAGAACGCTTCAAAATCCTATTCCCTTCCGCTGTAAACGAGCTCATCTCGCTGCCTTCAGTTTTATCAATTTTTCCCAGCCAAAGATCTATTTCCAGATCTATTTCTTAATTGCTATTCCATCGTGATAGTTTGCCGGAATATCGTTTCTTCTACGAGTAGACCGCGGATTTTTATGCGATTATGTGATACTCGAAAGAGGAAAAATACGCGTAATACACTCGCAATAGGGAAAAGTAAAACGTCCAAGGTATAGCCACAATTGTGGTATTTAGTTTGACGTTGTAATTTCAGCGAAATAAAATAGATTCAACAAAATAGAATTTTAATTTGCCCAAGTATCAACAGTTTACTGCGAACGAGGTAGAAAATTCAATTTTAACGGGGCACGAGATTCGCAATCGTAAAGCAGAAGAACGGTAATTGGTCGGTGATTTTCTCGGGGATAGAGGGGATGCGTGCACGAATCATAATTTGCAATGACAAACCTTTGTCCACGGCCGCGTCCAATAAATCCTGACACAATGGCGTAGCCCGTTCGTACGGGATCCCATTACATTACTCCTCGCGCCGAGAGGACAATGCCAGCAGCGGAATAGAAACAAGACGAAGAGTATCCAAAGGAAGCAGAACGGGAACGAAAGGGGACAAGGGACTCTAAATACTTTTTGTTTTGTTTCGATTCTTCGAACGAGGGCGTTCGACTTTCTCAGGCTAGATGCATCATCGGAAAAGATATCACAAGGATCGTTCTTTCAACCGAGATTTGAACGCGAAAGTGTACGTACACGAGTATTTGTAAGAAAGTATTTACAAGCACTAAGCGTATACTTTGAAGCGCTACTTGACGTTTGAGCAACTAGCGCGAACGAAGCTGCATGTATCAACGACTCAAGAATCCTACTTCCTTCGCCTCGTCTCTTATTCCTCCTCGTTCTCTTCGAATCTTCGCTATTACGTTTTGATTTACGATCCTCTCCGGTAGCCAAGTTAAAACCGAACAAATATCGAACGTGGTGCATAATTTACGCGTCGATGGTCGCCAGTTTCTATTGAAATTAGAACGAAGTTAGGAATCCACCGAGGCTGCAACTTTTCACCACGAGTCGACCATTCATTCCGGTGCTCCATCCTCCGAGACATAATACGCAAAAGCGATATTATCGAAGAATAATTAATAGAAGAAACTATCAAATTCTTGTTATCCGTGGCAACATGTGCGCGACTCATAGCGGCACGAAGCAACCTTGAACACCGACCATCTTCTTCGCTGTAGTTGTATCGAACGAGCAAGAAACAACAGCGTGGCATCGCCTTGATTCACTTCCTACTAACAGCGAACGAACAAGAAAGCGCAGCTCGACTAATCCGTACGTGTTCCGAACGTGACGAGGCAAAAGGGATACTCTGGAAGCCAATAATTCTACGGCCGAGGCCAGACGCACAGAAAACACGAGTCGGCGACACATTTATCCTGCCTATATTACCGGTCCTAGCATCTCGGCCGACATTTTCGCATAATCGTCTATGCAGATCGGCCATGGAGGCGACCATGGACGATGACGTCGACGAAGGAAGTTGCCACGCGATGCAATACCAATTACAGCGGTGGACACGGTTCGGCCGTGACGTACGACCAATGATATTTTATGGGGCCGGAAGCATAGACCACGGAAGATTAGAAATCGAACCAATATATCAAGCGAGAGAGCACACGGCCATAGCTTGTTCGATTTGGTTTTCATGCTTCTGCGCGTCAATATTTTAATTTCAAATCGAAAGACCGCTCCACACCTCGAGTAACCGTATTTCGTTTGCGAATTAATTAGATTAGCTGTGGCGAAGAGAAACGGACAAAGCGGAAGGCGAGGAAAGTACACTGGAATTTTCACGGTCTTGTCCTTGCGTTCGTCGATGTACTACGATTATTCGCTTTATAAGGATTATTTATTTTATTTTTTGAGAATTTCTCGCTTTTTGTATCGCGATATATCTCGTCGGAAACTTACTATTGGACCGACGTGGTTTACGCGTTTGTGGGAAATTTAACGACGCGAAAATACACGAAACGCATAGAATAGAAAATTCGTACGAAATATCCAGAGGATCGCGTTCGTTGTAACGTTTAGTGGAAATAAGAGAAATTCTTATTTGGCTTTCACTTTTTCTCAGACGCGTTCATAAAAATATGGATTATATTATGCTTCATGCAGTTGAACGAGTTTTCTAGCGTGGTTCGTATAGCTACGGTATAATTGTTATTATACAAGGCACGGAGTTAATTTCCGAGAAACGATATTTACTCGCGTTGACATTTTGGAAATGGATACCTCCGTATACCGAGCAAGAGGTTTTAATTACCGTGGTGTAACAAGTTTACAAACGCAGACGCAGTATTCGCGGAGACCTTTAGAGAAATCTCCGTAAGGAATCGAAAGATTAAAGGATTGTCTTCTTCTTACGATCCAGGCATGTATGAGTGAAAGTTTCTAATTCGTATGGTTGCTACTTTTATCTGCTTGCAAACATACGTTTCCCCATTATGCGGCGTAGATTTCTAAATTTAGCTTCTTAAGTAGTTTGTTCAGAGAAGTACAACAATTTGCAAGCATCAAAATGGTAGATTCGCGCGAAGATACGGACGATATATAACTCTTTCAATGTCAAGTGTTGTACGGTTTCTCTCTTGTTCTACGATAACGGTACACCGTGTTGGTTATGAAGCTTATGGCAACGCAGAAAATTACGAGGCCTTCCGCGTCATCGTCCTCGTGGCTTCGTAAATCCGACGTATTTGGCGCGAATAAATTACAAGGTGGATGTCGAGGTTGAGCCCACGTGGGCGGAATGTTGCCTCCATGGCGAAATTTCGAATTTACATCCGAGACAGAACTCGGAAGCAGCCGGAAAAGGAAATCGGGGTGAAAGGTTATCGAGCCGTGTTCAACGCAACCACGCGACGCGACATTCATTCGGAAGCGCAGAGTAGAGAAACATCCGGTGCACTTTCTACCGCAAAAATGTTAACCTGTCGTTCACTTTGCTCGTCAACCGGAGATCTCTATAATTACGAAGTGAGATGTTTATGAAAAGTCAATTTCACGTAGGTCAATTTTAATACTTTCGTGTACAATTTAATCCGAGTAGAAACGAAATAAAAAATATCGGCCGGATAAAGAAAATTAATCTGACGGGTAAACCATGTGATTTGCAAAATATTTGCTCCGATGTTTTTACTATTTTTTGCACTTTCAAGAGCGATATGTCAGAGAAAAACTTTCTGACGACTTAGGTAGGTGTATTTTTTTTTTTTGACTGGAACTTAAAGAAAGTAAAGTTAACTTTTTGCGTGTATATTATTAGTATAAGTTAGTACAGTACAATGTTTCCATTAAATATCGCGATAAATAGTAAACATCGTAGGATAAGAAAATTGAGCGCGCGTACAATTATCGTTGAAAGCTTGCGAACGATCGGCACGTTTGATCTTTCCCGTAGGTGTGGCCGGTTAAATAATCGTAAAGCGACGAATTATCGCGGTACACGGCCGGCAGACCGTGAAGGTAAAAATTAACGAGTCGTCGACACGTTGATCATCGTCTCGCCTCAGGTGAATTCGCGGGCTATTTCAACCATATCGCGAGCCATAGCGCCAGAAACGCGGTGACCCGCGACTCCACTTGCTTGTTTCTGGATAAACAGATCCATATCGTTTCCACGGTCGTTTGTAACCCGCTTGGAAATTCCAGCGACGATTGCTAACAGCGTGGAAACGAACAATGATCGACGACCTGCTTTTCTTCAATTGCTTGTTAAGCCGGTCTTTTATTTTCTTTTTAACAGGATCGCTGATTGCTCTTGCAATTTGTATAATCACCGAGATCTACCATCGTAGCTACTCTAAAATTAATCATCGTTTTCTTGAAAACAAAGTTAACGCGGGAATTTGTATGAAAATCTGGGTTAAATATTTTCTTGTTTTAATAATTTGTCCTTTAACGAGTCCTTTCGCTTGTTGCAGATGTATATATGTGCATATATTTCTATATTGTGCTTTACGACTTACGTGTTTATCCGTTTCGACCCGTGTGATGTTTCATTTATAGATTCACCTGGAATCCAAGAAATTTTATTTTGCATGTTTAGTAGACTCGTTGGATCGCCGTGACTCACATTTTCTTGAGCTGTGCTGTAATTTTTCAAGGTCTGGGTTCGCTTGATTTGCACAAACCCGTCTTCTATATTCGCTGCGAGTCCGTGATTCTCATCTTTTACGTTCATTCAAATTCTGCCTCCTTACATCCGCTCCAGGCTTCTCTTATCTTTCTCAAGTGAGACAAGCAGACTGCCAAATGTTTGTCGAAAATGTAAGATACGTAGGAAAGTAATAACTCTCTAAGTAATTCGTTCGAAGTTTTCCGCCACTCTGTTACGCTGTCGATGGGTTGGTATAAAGCGTTTTATCTCGAATTCCTAAGAAATATCAACGATTGAAGCAATCAAATCGTTAAATATTTAACGAAAATGCCAGATGTCTCGACGATAAGGAAATACTAGATTGTCCGGAAAGTGTCTTTTTCCCGCAAACGTGTTTTTCACAACAATGCACCTTCATACAAACGTGAAACCAAGTCCGTCGCGGTGTTTATCTCAACAGAAGAAAATGGATCGTACGTAATTCGACAAAATAATATAAAACAAAAAACGTTATTATTTCCTCATAAAACGAAAGAAACTTTCCGGACAACCTAATAATTCTAACATTTCCTAAATCGTTATTTCTTCAAATTGTTCGTCGCTTTATTGCACTGTCGAAGGGTTAATCACAAGCTCGTACACTGGAGTCTGAATATTCATCTTCAGCCACATTTCCCTCGAATAACGATCATCTTTTGCATATGCTGTTTAACCTTCATCGGCCACGTTGACTCGAATTCCGCAATCGTGTTTCGCGTTGAACAGGTTCCCCGAGGACTCGCCAGCCCGTTCATCAGGCTACGTTCGATAATCGAGCCCTCGAATGTTCATCATCGGGTATCCGAACACAGCGAGCGCGACCTTCTCTACGATGATTTATCGCATCGTTTTAATTGGCTGGCTCTCGCGGCGCTGAGCCCTCGATGCGTTTCGTTTAACAAACGGTTTAATTAGAGAGGCCGCCGATTTTCCCGCGAA